>NC_134406.1:168280321-168420321 GCF_038048845.1 Mixophyes fleayi | reverse complement strand
TGCCTTTTTCCACATTCCTGGATTGTTCCCGAGTTGAGATCCAGTGTTACAGCTCTCAAAGAGGATCCACTCGAGTCTAGATCATACATCTTTACCTGACTGTACGCATATATATATATATATATATATACACATTTTGTCCTTTGTTGTCCTGGTATTACACTATGAGGCGCCCTGCCTGTGCTTTGTTCTAGTGACTATTTTCTTCTGGATTGACCATCTGGATACAGGCTTATACGTGGCTGCCACTCACACATGAGTGAAGTGATTGTGGACTATCGATTATTATATCTGATACTATATAGTGTTGTGAACTTTTATATATAATACTGACCGATGTGGTAGATATCGCCAGAGTATATCAATTGTTGTGGATATATATATATATATATATATATATATATATATATATATATATATATATATATATTAGTATCTGTATGTAATTTGCCCAAGTATGCATGCGTCTCTTATGCTGTCACATCTGATATGAATTGCTAGGATGGCAAATAATATCAGCTGTCAGTTTTTGTTTGAACACACATTTCCTTTGTGCAGAGGTAATGTATTTGTCCATGGAGGTTTATACAGCAGGGAGTGTCTGCAGACTTCATTTGTTTTGGAGCTTATATTGGAGAAATTACTGATGAGATGTTCAACTTAATTGTGTTTATTTTAAAACATTTTATTTTATACTATTTCCATGTATTACATCAGCTCTAACTGTTGAATGCATATAGTTTATTTGTCACTGGAAATGTGTTGCAGTATTAATATACATCTTTATATTTACTCTGAGGGTCCCTCCCATCTAATTTTCTTTTTTCCAAAATGTTGTTTTCAGTAAAAAATAGTTTTGCAATTTAGGTGCTAATTTATGTGTTTTTGCGGGGTAGTGTTAGAGTTGTGTATATTTAGTTTTCAGTTTTGCTGTATGAACTAAGTGTAGTATTGGACATTCACTGGGCCTATTTTTAGATTTTGGTAATCACTTTAAAATAGAAGCAAGCTGCCAGCTATAGTACTCCGCTTTCTCCTTTGTGTGAAGTGACATTGGGTTAAATTTGAAATTCCTACAGTGGATCAGCTTACTTTAGTACCGTGCAGCAGCATGTGGATTAAAATGCCTTTGGTGTCGGATAATTCACATTTTTAAAGGTATTCATGGTTGTCAAAACAATACTTTGTTTACACACTTTGTTTATTTAAAAAATAATGTTACCTTCTTGCAAGCCTAGTTCAGATGGGCAACAGGAAATGTTCTGAAAGAAACATTCTTTTTCTATAATTATTTTTTCTCCTCAAAGCACTTGGCATCTGTACACTATCTCTACTAACAGAGTTGAAACTGCATGCAGATCCATTACTAAGATGTGCCATATTGTGTGTGACAAGGACACGAAAGTCTGTTAACTGTGCAAATGGTGTCTGCCATGAAAAGTAAAAGCATTTATATTCATTTTAATGTTTACTGATGAAAGAGGCACATGTTGGCAAGACTATGACGTAAGAACTTCAGAAAAAATTGTGCTTGCTGTAAGCACTAGGCCAAGTGGTTAGCACTTCTGCCTTACAGCACTGGGGTCATGAGTTCAATTCCGGACCATGGCCTTTTCTGTGAGCAGTTTGTATGTTCTCCCCGTGTTTGCGTGGGTTTCCTCCGGGTGCTCCGGTTTCCTTCCACACTCCAAAAACATACTGGTAGGTTAATTGACTGCTAACAAAATTGACCATAGTCTGTGTGTGGCTCTGTCTGTGTGTGTGTGTATGATAGGGAATTTAGACTGTAAGCTTCAATGGGGCAGTGACTGATGTGAGTAAGTTCTCTGTACAGCGCTGCAGAGTTAGTGGCGCTATATAAATAAATGGTGATGATGATGATAAGCACTATACTGTGCCCACAATTATGTCACTGTTCAGCTAGAAAAGCGATTAGCTGTTCATTAGACAACCGTTTTAGATCCAGTTGCTGGTTCACATGACATGGTCAGTCTGGTGCTCATTAACATTTGTTTTTATTTTACTGATGATAATGTACAGAAATTATGAAGTCACTTTCTACAATAGTGACCTAAAAATACAGTTAGATGAGGAAGTGACCACAGTATATCAAAATAATGTGCACCTAACAGCTTTTTTCATTTTTGCTTGTTTTTTGTTTAATATGCTTCTTATATTAGGTAGTTGAGGTCTTCCCATTGTAATTATATAACATTTATTTGTAAAATATCTAGTGCATACATATGTATTTAGAACATATTTGTATTCTAGCCCATGACAAGTGTACTTATCACTCACTGTGCAGTAAATTCTCTTGTAAGCTAAATGCACACACTACAAAGTTCTATCTCGCGATCTTGCATTTTAAGGTCAAAAAAGACTTGGGGATAATTTATTAAGCTGCGAGTTTCCGGCTGGTTTGAAAAATGCAGATTCTAGCTATCATTTTGTAGAATATGCTAAATATATGGTCGCTAGAATCTGACTGGTTGCTATAGGCAACATCACCACTTTTCAAACCTGCCAAAAACTCGCAGCTTAATAATTTTACCCCTTGGTCTCTGGCGTTGTAGAATCTTAAACCATGCATGGGTTTGGCTCCTCGTAGGTCACTGTGTAGTATTCCTACTACTGATCATTAACCTGTTATTATATATCTATGTTATGATATGATATATGATATGTTTGATAGTATAGTTAACTTTTATGGACTGATTTCTACAGATGGTTTTGTACATGTTGTTTTGCTTACAAAGAAGCTTACCTTAATATTCTAGTACACTTAGCTCTTCACATCTATATCATGGAGAACATTAATTATTTTCGAATTTTTGTGATTAAATTGAGGACATTTTTTTGTTAAGTAAGAAAAAGGAGACACTGGGGAGTGACCTAATGTTAACAAGGCAACTCAATTGTTATTAAATCTGTATAAAGTCCTTAAACTAAAGTAATGACCAGCCTGCCTCCTTGATGGTTAGATGAATAATATCATTTTATGTAACAGATCCACATTGTTTTCCATATGTAATGCAGCAGGACATTGTATGCAAATCACCTTCAACTTATATGTCTGGACTATAATCATCTTCTGAGATAGGCAACATCCTTCAGGTCTAAAAAGTTTTCATATAGATTTTCATATAGATTTTAATGAAAGTAGTATAATCCCATTTAAGAATCCATGGAGGAATTGAAGTGCGTATTGTCAACACAAGTGAATACAAAATTACAACATTGTGAACAAAGATAGCTGGATCAGAAGCAGTTTTCTTCCAGCAATAATAAATCCAGATGTATTTTGTGTAAAACATTAAATATGAGCAGACAGAAGCCAGTTGTTTGTTGCTGGACCTAAAGTATTGCTGCGAAAGAAATTAAATCTGCTGAAATCCTTCTCCACTTTTAATCCCTTCTGTCTTGTCCCATTGGTGCCCTGTGTATTCAATACATGATCGGGTTCTGAAAATAGCTTTCATTTCGCACTTGATCATATATGCACTCAGGCACGTTCAAAAGCGTTCCTCCCTGTATGTTGACCAGGTTACGAGGATATTAAAATGTTGCTATGGCTAGAGGAAGTGTGTCCAGCCTTCTAACTTGTTACATCAGCGCAGATAGAAGGAAACATTTCATTTTTTTTTCTGGCAGAGTTTGCTTGTTCATGAAACTTGCTCCACCTTTGTTCTGCTATAATGACAAACACATACGCTACATGATCTGAACAATAAAAGTACAAAACAACAAAATAAAACCCAAATTCCAAATGAATTTAGTTCTATTGTAAAGGCAATATACACACTATTCTTTTTCTCAGATAAAGAAGAAGCAATTAAAGACACTAAGGGATAGGTTTACTAAACTGCGGGTTTGAAAAAGGTGGAGATGTTGCCTATAGCAACCAATCAGATTCTAGCTTTTATTTATTTAGTGCATTCTACAAATTGACAGCTAGAATCTGACTGGTTGCTATAGGCAACATCCCCACTTTTTTAAACCCGCAGTTTAGTAAATATACCCCCTAAGATCCATTCAGTTGGCCAAACAGGAGATATCACAGAGTTTATCGGCAATTTGGCCCAATATTGCAGTTTGTTTGGTAAAATAACCATGATGCCTGCTAATAATCCAATCAAAAACCCATGAGATTATTATTGGCATGTTGTGAAATTGCTTGTGTCTGGTCGTCTTCTGTGCAAAACACCCCCAATGTGGTCTAGAAGTAATCTAGCTGCTCTGCCTGGTAGTCAAATCGTTGGATCTCATCCAATGTGGTCACCTAAATTCTGTTGCCCAGTCCGAGCAGTAGGATGGGCGAATGTATGGCTGGTTTTAGTTTCTAAAGCACTTGGCAGTAAGTTCCTCTATACTAACCTATTGATTAAAGCACATTTTGAGTTCATTATTTATTTACAGAATAGCTTTACTCTCATATTTTATGTTGAACAAAATACCTCCCTGTGTTTAATTATCTGACTTTAGAAATCACTTCACCATGAATTAAGTGTTGAATATTTTGTATTTCAAGACCAGTTTGATCTGTTTGCATTTTCTCCTGACGGACAGATTGCCTTTTTTAGGATCTCAGAGTGTTTATAGCTACGTTTTCTTATTTCCAAATGCTAGTGAAAGATTACTTGCTCATACACTGCTTTCTACCACAGGTAAAAGCACTGAACGCCTTTTTGTACTGTAAAAGAGCAATAGCAGGAAACCTCTAACTTCACCCTTCTCAGATTCATTTTGAGTTTTTCTATAGTAAGACACATACAATGTTAAAATAGTATCTACACACAGTTATTTTATGCAGCCATGTAGTTTACCAGTTTGTTGAAAGTTTCTCTTTGGCAAAATATGATATTAATTGTTTTTTATTTCCTGCAGATTCTCCCTGGGTTGTTCATCGGAAATTTTAAAGGTAGGTTATTTGTAAAGCTTTTATTCTGTTTTAAACATTTTACGCAGCATTCGTTACATACATGTCCAGCCACCAGGAGTCTGTCTCATTGCTCAGAGTTTGATAAAGAAATTATCACACGGTTCCCAGATATCATTACAAGATTTATTGCAATAATCTCCATAATCGAGCATGTGTACAGCGAACCGTGTACAGTGCCTGACATAGATGTGTGTAACATGGCATTCATATATAGTTAGAGATATGATTGGCGCTACATAAATAATAATAGAATGTATGCATATTACACTGATTTAGATAGTATGGCCTTTCATTTTTTAATGATAGGTTCAGTTTATTATTTACTAAATCAACTTCCCCAATTATGTCTTCTGTTAGTCAAGCAGTGCTGTTCACACCTAAGCATGCAGTGTAAATTTGTATTGCTTCATATTTTATTATTCAGCTTCAGCACTGTGATGTTCCCCTGCTCCCAAAGCAGATCTTTGCTATTAGTCTGTAGTCTTATGTACCCTGACGGCTTTGGTGTGGCCAAGTATCACTAATCAGAAATATCACTATTGGAGCCAATACATTTAGACTATTCTCTCTTTGGTCATGCACAAGGACCACCATTCCCTGCTGAAAACAAAGGAATGAAATATCAATGCAGTAGAGCCCCATGCCAATGCAGAGTGTTTTATGCCAGTATACCATGCCTACCACCATCATACACATTAATTGCAAAAGGACAGCGGTATAGACAGTGTCATATACCCCTATCTCTGTGAGGAATACGCTCTACCACTCAAGGATGAACCTGCTACTTGGGTTACCTGACCCCATTAAGAGTGACCGAGAAAGTGACTTACACGGCCTTGCGTGCACGGCCATCACTTACTTGTTGTGTTAGAATATTGCAGGCGGTGTTCCATGGAGCAAGCGGGACCTATGGTCCCATTTGTCCCACTGTTCTCATTCACCTATTCTCTAAATTTCCAGCTACTTTCACCCTCATTCATGTCACGCCAAGCTGGATAATGAGCCTTTTAACTGACAAACATTTTGATTGACTTTGTAAAATACATTGGTCTATGTGCACATGTTTGTTTACTGTGCCTTACATGCGGTGTACTGAACATACACGGTGAAGAGACTACAACATGTCATGAAAAGCATTGCTCTCTGCTACCTTTAGATATATCTAATGTGTTGCTGGTTTTGCACAGCTTTGCATAAGAATGGATCAGGATCAACTTCATATATGCACAATCTCCACCCCACCATCTTATTTACATATCTTATCCCCAAAAAAAAAAGAAATTTAGTTTTTGTTGATCTTGCACCTACTAGTTGCATTAGCGCACCTATCCTGCAGACAGTGTCATATCTGCCATGGGTGCAGGGTATACAGTGCACACTGGCCTATGAGGCAAGGGGGCTGTGTGATCGGGGCATAAGTTTTCTCTGCCTGTTCATCACCAATACATTGTTGAATGTGTGACAAAGTATTTCTAGATATTTCTTCTTAACACTATCTTGGAGAACTACAGAACACCATGAAACTTTACTAGCCAATCAGATCTTTTGTCTGATCCCTTGCCTTGCTAAAGCACGACTGATTGTGCACTGAGTCAGTTTCGGCATGCACTGCAGTAGGATGTTACTAAAGATCAAAGAAAAAAGTAGCGGCGCAAAACAGGTTATCAAGGTGGTGATAGATAAATTAAAAAGTACAATATTGTAATATTATAATAGGAGGGAACCAATCCAATTAAAAAATATATTTAATGTCCTACTAAAGGACAATTATAGATTGTACACAGCTGAATCTCATAAAAACAGATACATTAATAAATATTGCAGTTACACCATAGTGTATTAAAACGGACTTGTTATCAGGCCTTTGATTCAAGTCATTAATTGTCTTGGAGACCTATGATGATGTGTGCATAAATCATATTGTGTATAGTTTCAGGGAGAACTTCACAGTCACAGTTTGTTTTCAAGTGTAGGAACTGGTTTAGAGTTTGACCAATCTTGCATTACGAACGTATCTAATCAAATTGTGCTGTAAATACTGTATGTGTTTTGAGTTGCTGAAAAAACACCAGTCTATGTCCGACATACAAATACAAGGATAGCCTAGATAAATGTTTTAAATGTGAAAGGTGCATTACCCAATTTGTAGACCATCTAATGAAGTCCCAAACACACAAGATAGGATAGTGTCTTGACATTGTTATTAATAACAGCGGAAGTTGCAGAAGAACCATATCTGTAGATGTGCCCATGTTTCACTGGGGATAGGGGTGCTACTTACTGTGCTCAACTTACTCTTGTCCACCCACATTCCACCCCATAAAGGCATAAAGTGTCGCAAGTCTACGCTAGTCTGAGTTACGCTGAATATGAATCCGGTTTGGTTCATGCATATATTTCCGCACTACTAATGGACTCGCGTCCAACTCCAAACGGGGCGCATAACATTATGTTGCCTACCACTTTATTAAACTGTGTTCATACTATGTTTGTCACAGGTAACAAACATTGTATAAACATATATATATATATATATATATTATATATTTCCTGTTCTGCAGATGAGAACAAACTAACACCTAACTGGCTTGTGCTCCATTTGGCAGTTAACTGTAGATTAGTTACATTTAGGCATAAATTCAATGGGTGCTAATTCCACCTATCAACTCATGTCTGAAAAAAGCATCTCCATGTCACTGGAAGATTCATCTTCACAAATATACTGTTACTGGCAGTAGTAGTGTCCCATTAGGAGCTCTCTAAAGTTCCTGGCTGTATTGCTGGTCATAGAAGTATTTGACTTATTTGCTTATCAGACTGCTCAGTGTGCTATAAACGCACAGAAGCTATGTTGTTAATCTCTGTAATGGATAAGAGACCCGACACTGAGCACTGAAGTTACCGGGCTAATAGTACTTATACACATGCTATTACAGCACATACAAACTGCGTTTGATTCAGAGCCACTAGAAATAGATCACTATTGCCTTAATTGCTCTGAGTTAAGCATTTCCTGGTAACCCCTTTGTAGATGGTAATACATTGATCTAGACACACTGTAACTGTAGAGAAGTAAATACTGTGAGCTGCTGCATGATAAATGGAGCAGGTGTCTAATGCAGCTATTATTTTTTTTCTATAAAAGCCCTATACATTTAGAGCAGATTAACACTGAAATTGCTAAACTCAAAGTTACTAAAAGTTACTAGTAGGTAATTTTATTGTATTGCACAAAGTCATAGGGGGGAATTCAATTGGAGTTTGTATGTTCTCCCTGTGTTTGCGTGGGTTTCCTCCGGGTGCTCCGGTTTCCTCCCACACTCCAAAAACATACTGGTAGGTTAATTGGCTGCAATAAAAAAAAAAAATAAAAAAAAAAAAAATAAAAAAAAAATTGACCCTTGTCTCTCCCTCTCTGTCTGTCTGAGTGTGTGTCTATAGTAGGGAATTTAGACTGTAAGCCCCAATGGGGCAGGGACTGATGTGAATGAGTTCTCTGTACAGCGCTGCGGAATTAGTGGCGCTATATAAATAAATGATGATGATGATGATGAATTGACCGCAGATTTTTTTTTTTTTTTTTTTTTTTACACCGGGTTAAGTCATTTTAACAAGGTTTTCACTCATTTTAGAGCAGGTTAACTTTACCCGATATGCAATTTAATTTTTTAACTCTCCTTGTTTTTTCCACAAATGGGCCTATCGCGGACAAGTTGAAGATCCATTGAAAGTATAGGGAGGGAGAAGCGTTTAAAGCTATTCAATTGTTTTTTAACGTGGCAAAGTAAACTGTCAAATCTCCTGTTTTATCTTGCACCTCTCATGGCTGGGAAAAAAACTAAAAACATAAGAAAACTATTTGAAATCATGTAATAATGTAAAAAAAAAAAGATTTTTCTTTTACAAAAAGCATGTAAAAAAAAAAAGTCATAAAAATAATACACACTAATATATTTATGTATGTTATATGTACTAAGATGTATGTACTAATGTGTTTAGTCATGGTATGGATGATTGTATAGTAAAAAAAAGTAAAATAAAAAATATAGTAAAAAAAAGTAAAATAAAAAATATAGTAAAAAAAAAAAAGTACTGTATGTAGATATTATAAAATAGAAAGGTTGTGTAATGCAATACAAATGTATGCCAATCCATTTTTTTTTATTATAGATGACCGCGTTAAACCCTCCCCTTCACTCCCCAAAAAATTTGCAAGCACCAATGATTAACGCGCAGGGGCTGGCTTACCTTAGAATTGAATTGCACAATTTTTTACGTAGCTAAAAACTGTCGAGCCAGCGGGTCAAACCCCACGCAGGTATTATTTTTTTTTTTAACCCTGCCGAAAAAACCCCCAAACCTGTGGTCAATTGAATTCCCCCCATAGAATGATGTTGGAGATGAAATGGAGAAAAGTGGAATGTGCTCTAGCCACCCTCCCCCTCCCCAATATACCCAACACTATCATTCAAGTGTCTGGTATGACAGTTTGAATTAGATTGCTTTGCCTTGTTCACTTCTCCTCGTACACAGTGTTTTGAGGCTCGAGCCGCACATGGTCTTACAGTAAAAATGTTTTCAATGTCTTCTTCTAGACAGGTGTAGAAATGCAGCCTGTTTGCACCCTGGAAAAGCTCTGTAGATTATTGTCTTTGTTTCCCCTGTAAAGTCTTTTTTTTTCAATGTAAGCCTTGCTAAGCCATCTTCTTATCTTCATGCACACAAGCGGGCATGAAACATAATAGCAAGGGCAATAAAGTAGTAAATATGAATGGGAGATCACGTGTCTGTATTGAGTTCTATATTTATCTTACTGGTTCTTCTCTGAGACTTGCATGTGTTTATCCAGAAAAAAACAAGTCTCAATGATCTTCCTAGGGATACACAATGGCTGCATCTAATGTATGTAGGTGATGGGTATTAATGAAGAAAATAGCATTTAAATCCTGTGCAGCACTGGATGTAAATAGTAGTCCAAAATTAGAAAGGTTCAGAGTAGGTCATGGTGTTACGTCCAAGGGATAAGCTTACTCTGCATAACAGAAACTCTTTAACATCCAGATGATGCTAAACGTTATTATGTCTTGCAGCAAGGACCATTAGCATCAGAGTGTCCAAATTGTTGTTCCTGCGTGCCATTACATCCAGTTGTTTCTGTTAACTAACTCCATAATAAATATCCTTTTTAGGTACTAACTTTATTTTAATGCTCATTCAGTTACTATTTATATTTTAAATTGCAGCTTTTGCCAACTGTCCAGATTTTGTATGTATGGTTTTTTTATGACATTGACATGTCTATTGGATACATGTCTCATTAATGACTTTTCCGTTGTGTGTCCTGTATTAGACTATTTGTTAAGGGGCAACTCGTGTGCTACCTCTATGCATCCAGCTATATGTTCCAACGGTCATAATATTCACATTTGTGATTATTTTTTTTATTCTTTAGTGTCAGTGACCAGGACTCTCAACATATGTTACAGTAGGGCTATTATTGTAGCTTCACCGTATTTCCCATTTGACCGTGCTATGGATTATGGCAGTGGCGCCTATATAAAGAATACAAATGTTTACTACTAGATTTTGTCCCATTAGAGGAATTTTGTATAAATTTATCTCCCAGCATTCCAGATTTTTTAATTTAGATATTCCCTATAAAAGTTTGATCCGCAAAACTATGCATCTAAACTTTGCTACCAAATCAATTACCTTTATGGATATATACAGTGTACCGAAGACATTTCTGTTGAAGTAGGATTACTAAGGTATTAACTATTGTTGTTATTAATTAATGCTAAGATTTACTGTTGATAAATTATACTAGTTTGATATGATCCCAGGATTTCTGTTACTGCAGCAGAGTGATTCCATCACCTGCAGGTTAATTTGCTATTTAATGAATTATAAAGTTTAAGATAATCCTGATTCAGCTAAGCGCTAGTATTGCTAACTAGGTCATTTTGTTAGCTTGGGGCCTAGAGCAATGATTGAAGATGCAAAAGTATATTGATGTAGAGTTTTATGTTTTGTTTTGTCTTTCTTTGCCCAATTGTGATTTTACTATTCCCCTGCAGATGCTCGGGATATTGAACAGCTACACAAGAATAACATTACTCACATTTTGTCTATACATGACAGTGCCAGGCCTATGTTAGAGGTAAGCAGAACTGCCTTTCCCTTTCCCCCCTTGCTTTGTAAGTATAATTTATTACATCCTTCCACATGTCCTTGTCTGTAACATTGAATTTACAGGCAAGGGCGTCTCTTGAAAATATGTACTTGCTAGTCTGCAAGCAGCCTTTGTTGTAATACGTAATTCTAATTTTAAAAGTTATTATTAATTATGCTTTGAAAATCGATTTATGATATTGCAGCGTTTTCATGGTTTAATGTATATATATGAATTTACTGTTTTGCAACTGTTTAGTGCTTTAATGCAAGAGACATTGGGGCATTATGTGGACATCATTCATTAGATTTCTTTGTGTTCTTTGTATTGAACCAACTGCTAGTGGCCATATACATTTCAAATATAATGACTAAAAAGAACATGGCTCCGTTTAGAAAGTGCAAAAGCACATTGCAAATGCTGTTGTGCAAGGTCACACCTTCTGCATGGATTTGCAAGCCAAGATGCCCACCTTTGTCTGGGTGCAAAAGTATACATTGCCTGATGGGATCAGTTGGACAGATGGGGCACATGGGAGGAATCTAGTAAATTGTGATTTGCAGAAGTCGCCTTGTAAATCACTGTTTGTTAGTGATCAACACAGCGGTATGCAATTCGTCACATCTAGTAAAGATAAATTGCCATGTAAATCTTTACTTCCTCCAAATCGTCAGACATCTTAAAATCACAGACATCTTCAGTTTCTCGTGCAATGTATAGAGCAAGGAGATTCTAGTAAAGAGAAATATAGTAAGTTGTAATCTTACTGGTTTCAATGGTCGAGATTACCTGAAAAGCAGATGGATTTCCCATTCTTTCATGAACTACATGCAGAAATCCCAATGAAATTAATGGACTTCTTAAATAATTAAATAAATAAATTGGGAAAAAAACATCGCCCATCCCCATATTCCTCAACCAGACCAAAGTCTTAAGGTTCAGCATACCAGAGTGTGTTTCAGACCCAACCAGTCTGGCATGAGGCTGACACATCTAGAAGTCAATCGAACAGGCCCCTTTCTAGAGGAATGCTGATTAGCACTAGGGCTCTTTCTGACATCCCTGGGGTAGTGGGTGCCAGGGTAACAGTAAAAATAAACTGTAGGGACCATCAAGTAATCTTAGTGCCACATGTCCATGCAAGTCCTGACAGCCACTGCTGGTGCTTATAGATCGACATGCAAGAGTATATCCATAACTACCAGTGGCTATTGCGGAACATTTGGTTCCTAAGTAGAAAAATATTATTAAATTTAGAATTCATTTAATTAAATGAAAAAATTTGAAATAATATAAGAAAACGGTTAGAAAATAACTGTTCCTCATGGAGCCCTGCTGCTAAATTCCATTGTTTTCAATGGACCAGCAAGGTCAATACCAATCCCAATTTTGTTAATTTACTGAACAACTCCCCCCCCCCCCCCCCCCCCCCCTCCCAGCCCAGGGGGGTTTGGGATGAGTGACATCGCCTTTCAGCACAGGTATGGTAACCTCTGGGAGCAGGGTGTTTCCCATAGGCAACTGGTTTTTAACCTATTTCGTGGCCAGCACCCCTTTGATTCTTAAAAGATGTTCCTGCACCCCCTTGAAAAATATGTTAAGATTCTTCTATCAGGAAACCATGCATTTATTGCAACATACTTTAACATACATATTTATAACAATCATCTTAAAATTTAAACATAGACTCCATTCTCAATGACTGTTTTGCTGTTGCCTTTTCACATCCACTAAGTGGCATCCTTTTATAGAAATAACCACCCTGATGTCTTCACTCGCATTTTGGCATTTCTTTGTTTTTATATGAAAATCCCATCTCGCATAGGTAAGTGCTGGTAAATGATATTCGTATCTGCAGTGTGGAAATGGTACTAACTGAGCACACCATAAAAATGATTTCCTCTTAGTATAACGCTTCGCACTGCTGATTAAGAACCGCCACCAGGGCAGTAGACCTGCCCTGACCAACCTTTTGTTGCTTATAGCAGGAGGACTCGCACTTGTGGTCTCCCTGAAACCAGGCAGTCTAGGACTCTGGCTGGTTGCGGATTTGGGAAGAGCATGCTGCCCAGTTTTTATTTATTTATTTTTCTTACATCATATTATAACAGTTAGAACCAATTTCACAAAGTTAACATGTCTTTGAGTTTTATAGACTTGTACACTTTTATGATTTATGATTGATGTTAGCCCAGCACTAGGAGGTGGAATATGGATATCTGTAGTATGTCATGCAAGTGAATTAAGTGTTTATTAGTGTATTTTGTGAATTAAGTAAATTGCAATTCTGGCGCTGTAACTATAAATCTGGGTACTCTGAGAAAGAGGCGGAGCTTTTTAGCATGACCATGGATTGATATTTAAGGAACAGCAAGTAGCGCATATTATAAATATAGAAAATTTTGCCTGTTCGTTTATTACTGTGAAGAAAAAATATGTAAAGATATTTATAAATGTCCTCCTTTTATTATTGTATTATAATATAAATATATAAGAAATTCTCAACTAACTATTAAATATGATGTTTCCCAGTTGTCTGTCTTGTGCACATTTTTTTCTAATATTGTAACACCAAAGTCTTTTCCTGCTCTACAGGAGCAGCATAACAGCAGATTTTGTAATTGACCAAGTAAAGTGTTTATTCACAGTGTCTGTATTACTCAGTGCTCCATCTCTATTGATCAGTTATGCAGTGCATGTCTTATGGAATATCATCTGCATTTTGATCTCCCTAATGCCTGAGCTCTGTTATACCATTATGTGCTTCTTGGCTGGCTTCCAACAATGCAAATTTAGTGCTGTTACGAAGTAGGGAAAATATTTCTCTGTGTAATCAGTGAACCAAAAAACGCATCAGGGTATTTGTTACTGAGACTATCACAAACAGTAATAATATGCTGCAACAACGTAATAGGAAAGCAAATTTTTTTCCAATATAGTCTTTCAAACATTAATAATCCTAGTAATACTGCTATTATGCCCTCTATATATTACTAGGTTTAAGTATGTGTGAGTGTGTACAGTGGATATAAAATCTACATACCCTTATTCAACTGTTTTATGATATAAAGTCTGAAATCAAGAACATTCTTCACCTTTTAATGTGATCTTGCAGTCAACCAGGTTCAAGTGAAAAAATAGACATATTTTTTTAGGAAAGTAACACAAGTTCCCACACGATGACAGACTGGTGTATTGTGTTTTACACTGGTTATATTTTTCAATATGCTGCCTGTTGCCTTATTTGCTTTGTACAATTTTCCAGTTTCAAAGTGTCTCCCTGTTCCATATTTTGCTAATTTATGGATCTGTGTGCATAGAAAAATGAATGAATTTGAATATTTTTAACTTAATCTAGAAGATTTTATATTCGTTTACTTACTATTGTACTGTTTATAGTAATTGACAATTTAAGTTAGAAACTTTTTTTTTTTTTTTTTTAATTAGTTTGAAACATTTACTACTGCAATGATCTAAGTTCTTGAGAACAAAACTTCACAGGAGAGAGTTAGCATTTCTACTTTTGAAAAGATGGAATTTAGACATGACATGAGAGTTGGATGGAATTTAGACAGGCATGAGAGTTGGACAGCCGTGAACTGTTAAACCTTGTTGAATCTTTAAAGGGATTTTAAGAAGAGGTACAGGATGCACTATATCTGAGATGGAGACATGCTAGTACAAGAGAGGTCATGCCCTGGAACTCAAGGGTGGATAGCTATGGTTAGGAAACAGTACTTGGCTGAGGGATGCAGTGTATAAATCTACTGAAAACAATTACAGTAAAGAGTTTCGATTACATGTATGACTGGCTAGAGAATTCTTAAAATGTCTATTTGTATGCATAAAATGTATTTGAATTACAAATGTTCCATGCATGTAATGGTGTACAGACAAATCACATATATAAACAGCAATAACATATATTAATCAATCAATTAGTCAGCCAGATTTTTCCATGTATTATTTTGGGTACACCTATGCAATTATCGTGCAGATCACACGATTTAGATATTGCAAGAGTGTGTACACTTCCATGATCATGTTTTATCGTACCAAAACACTCTGCATCTGATTTGATTTTATAAACATCCTAAACATCACGATCAACGATGGAACGATGTCGACAAATGTGGAAGTGTGGTCACACACCTGACCAGCAGTGTAGGCAGATATCTGTAGAGTGTGTATAGAGTCACAATCATTTCAGAAGTTGGTTATGAGAGATGAAGATCACAGATATGAAGGTAAATTGCGTAGACCTGTACGCATAACTCAGCATGCTCATTGGAACATACAATTGTTGGTGAAATCATTGCAGAAATTGCATCTGAAGTAAGATTGCATAGGTGTCTAACCAGCACTAGACTGAACAGAGCCAATATTTGGCTGGTTTTGGTTACAGCTTACATGCTATTTGTACCATGTCCTTAAAGGGATATGTAAGTGAAGGATAAATAATACCGGAAGGACGAATGGTTTGCACATCTTTGTACAATGTCTGCTAGTTAGGCAGCCTCCCTTATATATTTTTACTAGGGGCCATCCATCAGGGACTTCCACCTCTCCCAGATTGAAAACCCTTCCAGTGCTGGCAGCCAGGAGAGGAGAATACTGTAGGTGCATGCTGTAAATGCTAGAAAATCTCTAGGCACGGCCCAGGATGTGGCCACGCCCACCATCATGGTGTGGCCACGCCCCCATCATGATGTGGGCTCTGACATTCCAGTAATGTTGGGCTCATCTATACATATTCCCGGTTCCATCACCTAGTGAGCTAAATCCTTTACAGGCAACTACCGTAATTTATTCATGTCAAACTTGGATCTTGTTATGCTGTTGATACTTGTGCCCCATGTTAGCTCTGCATCAGAACTCAGAGGATAACTATGCCTAAAATATCATATTAAACTCATTTATTGACTGATGCACTAGGTGGGATTTTGCATAGAACCAGTACTACCATTTTCAGAATCCGTAATGCCACAGAATGCCTTTCAGTGAGGGCATGCTGTGCACAATCTTCCCTGCAATCATTGACATTTGATTGTAGTGGTGCCCAAAACTGCTTCATTGCATAATCGCTAAGATTTTAAGTGCACAATCTTATGCAATAAGGTAGCCTAGTTTGTCATCTATGTGAGCTATAAGAAGTGGTCAATTGCAGGTACTGTATTTCTTTATTTTCTGTCCTGCCTGTATGCTTGGGCAAAGTACAATGTTTGCATGGTGTCCACTTTGAACCACAATTGCCACTTCTGCATCTTGCCTCCGGTTCATAGACTGCTTGTTAAAAGCTTATGTTCTATGCTTTTATTACACTGTAATACATATGTCAAACATGGCTTATGCTTACAAGATATTCATGAGTCATGTTCGCTGAGGTTTGCAGCACAAACAGATGCTGAGCTTTCGCAGTGGCATGATGGACATCCTCCAGACTTTCAGTGTTGCCTCAAACAACCACTGACAGTTTTGATACTGCCAACATATGTACACCGAAATTAAAATGTCCTTGAAAAGTGGCTATTTCAGTCATCTGCTGATGGTAAAAGTCAAATAAAGGTTGACAAACCTGAAAGGACTGGCCAGGTGGCAAACACATAAATATTTGCATATAGCAAAACAGATTAAACTTTCGTGTTAACTCTACAGCAAAATATATTATAGCAAACGTTCCTGGAAATCATTTGTGAAAACATGCATTACTGGTAAATGACATTTGCTTAAAATTATTTATTTTATGTTTTAGTTGGAAATCGGTAGATCTCGCTTTCTGATTTTAGAAAAACAAAACAACTTCTATGTATAGAATTAAATTTTTCCAATTGGACAGTACAATATTTAGTTTTGCAACAAGTCTTTGCAAAGTAATGATACTACTGCTATGCAAAAGGAATGTGATTACAGTATCTTTAAATATGTATTATGCATATTGTTCATTTTTATGACACTATTATAAAATAAAATTATAGCCACCACCTCCTCATTTTATAGACAGGCTTGCATACATTATTTATTACAGAATAGTACAAGGTATTGAGAATAATAATGAGGACAACAGACCAGTTTAATCTTACAGTATTTTAATACTTTAATCCATAGCAGTATCAAAATCTAAGAGCTTCATTCTGAAATAAAACATCATGTTGTGTGGGGCCTATCAATGTAAATCTATAATCAGGCTGAATTATAAAAAATAGATTTTGGGTGTGCTTTGCCGAACACTTATAACGCTTGCCATTGCCCATAAGTGTTAAAAGCTGCACTGGGAGAGGGGAGATATGGAGAGGGGGGCAGAGTGTGAGACGCGGAGAGGGGGGCCGCAGTGTGAGACGCGGAGAGGGGGGCCGCAGTGTGAGACGCGGAGAGGGGGGCCGCAGTGTGAGACGCGGAGAGGGGGGCCGCAGTGTGAGACGCGGAGAGGGGGGCACAGTGTGAGACACGAAGAGGGGGGGCACAGTGTGAGACACGGAGAGGGGGGCACAGTGTGATACAGATGGGGGCCAGGTGCACAATCCATTATTGGAATTAAAGAAAATTTTCTTATGGGGAAGGGCGGGTGTTTATAGTTTTCATGTGCTATATTTATATTTCTTATACTTGAAGTTTGAACAAAATAAAACAAAAGGATAATACATATTTTCTGTTTTTCCATGTGGTGGGGCCTAAAGCAAATTGTTGCACCGGGGCCCACAACTTGCTAGTTCCACCTCTGTACATTACTAATAACTATACGTTGTCTTCGAATCTTATTTTATGTACTTATTATTATCAAGATGTAATAATCGCAACAGAGAAGGGAGTCATAGTGAAAGACCCTCGTCATCATTTTTTTTTCAGTGCTGCTCACTCTAGCCCTGTATACTAAAATTAACTATTGCCATTGTGACTGTTAAAATAAGAAACACGGAAGAGGCCATTCATCCTGCTGTACAATGGACGGTACTGTTTTATACCAAAAATTGTGTGTTCTTTTATTTTCAAAAGGTCCCTATCTTTACAGTTAATTTATTTGTAAATGCCTGTGTTTATGGCTAGTTTAAGCCTGTCTTCCATAATCAGCCAGATAGAAGGATACATGTAGATTATGGTAAAATACCTGTCAATCAAATTATTCTACACTGCTTAATATTTATATGTCTGTTTTTACTAGGATTGACTGGGTTCATAGGGTTTACATAGTTTTTCAGCATTCTTAACGACTAACAAGTACGAGAGTAATTTCCATGCTTGGATTGCCCATTAATCACCAGAGGAACCTCTGTTGCCTCCCAAGTCTAAGTAGGCCCTATAATGTAAAGACAGAACTATTGAAAAGTAGGCCTACATATACACATATTCCAGCACAGGGCTCCTTACCCGCAGCACACATATAGTAGGTACACCTACCACCTTTGAAATCACTGGTGCAACATGGTTGTAAAAGATAATATCTACATTGACCTTTTTTAATCTGATTGACTTAAAGGTGTAAACAATCCATTATATTGGTTCTTAGCATTAAACTATACAAGTCCTATAAACATGTAAATTGTTATAAATAAAAAGAGTGCTTGATAAATCCAATTCCTAACCACCAAAACTAGATGAAGTTGTTGTCTCCTGAAACCAAAAATCAGTTTAACCGATACAGTGAGAGCTTGAAAAACTAGAACAAGTTATAGGATTTCCCAATTGTCAAGACTTGAAACAAAGCGAGAGTTAAATGTCTAAAACAAAATCACAGTTTTCTCCAAAGCATGAAGATGGTGAGCACAAATGGAGGCAGTGAAATAGACTGCTTTCATGTGCTACCATCAGGTGTTTTCAGCTATGCTGCAAATTGCTTTGAGTTAAGAATTGGGATTAACATAGTTCTCAATGACCAACCACCATAAACGAATGCATAGTTTATGACTTATGTAGTTATAAATTTGCTATACACAATATTACGGGGGTTTTTCCTCCTGAATTCATTTTATTTTTTATTTTTATTTTTTTTTGTTTGTTTTTTAAATCAATAGAACAATGTACATTGCAATTAATTTAAAATATTAAAATAACCGAGCAAAATATGACTAACACTAATAATGTTTACCATTTCTGAGCATTACACTTTAAATAAAACAAGCCAGTGAAAGAAATTATCATAATGAAGACAAAGCTTTACTTGTGCAACAATATGTATTGCTAAAAATAAAACCATTTAGACATTAATAAAGTGTGTAAGCTTTTGATAGCCCTTATATATTTCTAGACACTAAGTTACCACCTGCATGTTAATGGACTTGGAACACATGAACATTTAGTTCTCTAGACTTTGACTTCATTGACACTCTGAGAATGTCCTAGCTGTCAGATTGTAACATCTGTGACGTAATGGTGCTTTCATGTACTCTGTTCTTCCTCTTTGTTTTGTTACCAATGAAGTGATTTGACGTATCAAGCCTAGGTTATCTCATCTGCTTAAAATAACACTATAATTGCTTAATGTTGATGGAAATTAGTGATTTATGTTGGTATTGGACAGGTTTAGATCTCTGTTTGGTGCAGGACATCTTGATGTGATGAAATATGATTGTTTGATTGTGGTATGTTCTTCTGACCCGGTCATATGTCAGCTAATCTGATGATGTGGTTTGGCTGATGTTTTGATATGAATAGCTGAAAAAAAAAAGGCATCATTGCGAAATTTACACATTGCGAAATTTACACAAGGTATATTTCATATAAGCTCCTAGCATTGTCTGGGACCTTATATGCATCCATGATCCTAGCTTTCCTTTGCAGTGCATGCCACAATACGAACAGCTAAATAATGAAAATAATAATTGTACACATTGATTTGCTAGCATTGTAAATGTATAAACCTGTTTTATCTCTCTGTGCAATCATTGTTGTGGTAAGCACCTTTTATCATTGTTTTTTGTTCATTTTATTTAAATGAATTATGACATTGTTACTTTGTGTCAGTTTGAACAAACCATATAGATCTCATGGTTTGTTTCATACACTATGGGGCTTATTGAATTGTTAGAATATCCCGCCGCGTAAAAACTACTACCGTTATTACGGTAATAGTAAGCTGGATTTCAGCTTGCGGCTCAGGGAGCTGCGAACTGAAATCCAGCGAGAAAAATACCGTAATAACGTTTTTTACGCATACTATTACCGTTTAGTCCGCGCGCCACAAGATTTTCAGCGTTTCCGCCGACAATTGAATATGCCCCTGTAAATTGCACTTTTTACACACACACACACACACACACACACACACACACACACACTTACAATTAAATCTAGGCAAAGCCAATGAAAAACAAGTGTACTTATTAAAGAGCATCAGCTTTATTTAATTTTTAAAAACCATTTTGAAAACCTTACTGAGTAATAGGCAAACTATAGTATTATATAGCCCTAGCTGTAGTTAAAATATACAGTTTTTAAGTACGAATTTGTGACGTGCGCAATTATTGTAGAACGATAATACACTTCAAGCTTCATCAGCCAGGACATGTCATGAGACGTCTGTTAATAACGGGTGTTATACAAATAATTTATTTTTGATAGAAAGCGTTAACAGTCAGTTATCAGAATTTCTAAGCACATAAAGTTCTAAAATTGTGACTCACTATGTAAATATTTATTGGATATGTAAATTATGTGGGTTTCGTTAAAAAAAAAAAAAAATCTATAACGGACTGTAATGGCTTGTAATGCAAATATGTGGCCATCAAATGATCTGATCACTATGGATTTGTATTGGAGAAATAAATGCATGTTGACTTTTATAACATAATATAGATTGCCATACATTTCTGTTTTTCTATATAGCACTTGATTTCTCTTTAAAGTAATGGTCATTTTGCAATTTGGCTGTTTTTATCTCGCACAGTGTTTACAATTGTGTATGTCCCTGTTGCTTCTCTTGTGCAGGCAATTCTACCACTGATAACCTGACAGCTGCCGAACAGATTCTTGTGCCGCAACACCTGTCTTTCATGTGAAACAAAAGCTCTCGTTATAGCTCAGCATGTTTCACATAGGATACTTTTTCTTCTCTCGACATTTAACTTTCGAGTTTCATATGACACAGCTGCCTTAGTTTTAAAGTAGTTTCCTATTTATAAATGTTTAGATGTCTTGATATAAAGTAGCTGTAGAATGTAGCAGTTCTAAGATCATCAAACCTTATTCTTGAAAAGTCACTTAGTTTTCAGGGATTAAAGTAAATTTTATGGAGCGTAATGTTTTATAGACACTTACTATACCATGAATCCTCCCAAATGAAAGACATTCATATTCTGCTTGAGATTTGTGTGGATCACTGCATTCGTATTATTATATAGAAAGGAAAATGAACAAGGAAAGCAGGATTGTTCATCTGGTGGTCAGTGGGCTATTCACAAAGTAATAGCAATAAATTTAGCGGCTACGTTAGGGCTCCATGGGTCTGGTGGCTGCTTCCCCTATTTAAGTGACCGTGGACACCAGAAAGTTTCCAACATCTTCTAAACAGGTTGTGCTTGTGCTTCCCGATGTCCTGAGTGGCCCTGAGTTTGCACAAAGACCCAACTGCCCTTAGCTTCATCACTGGTCTTTCTCATCAAAACTGTTGATAAAATGTAGGTAAAGTTTGGCAGAAGTTTTATCTTGTGAACCAATTTACACAATTTCCAGAGTGAATTATAATTTAACAGTAAAATGCATGCAATACTTTGTAGCATTATTATTGTATAGTTAAGGTCAGTATACATATCTCAATACTATATGTTAAGGGTATCAGAGATTGCATGTAAGCATCCTTTCAGTATAGAAGAAAGAATGTTCCATCACAAACACATGCTTTTTTACTATAAGGACAGTAATGTGCCTTATGCTGCCAAGGGAAGTAGTGTTTGATATTGATAGAACATATTCATTTTTGTATAGAGTTGTAAGTGGAACAGTGAAGAAAAATTACCATGCTTAAAAGGTCCCCTCTGGTTGCTTTCAGGGATAGTCCTGTAATGGGGATATCTTAGGGCAGCTATTTCAAGAAGCATGTTAAAAAAAAAGTTAATTTCCTTGCAGGGATAGTCTGAAGTGATGGTTTCTACATTTTTGACCAATCTTATAATAATTCAAGTGACAAGATTTTGTGTTTTATGTTCTACATTACTCTAATTTTGGTTATTTGCAAGGGACGAGGGTGGTACCACCCTGGGTAACAGGATTGTTCGATTTAGACCTATGTAACTATAACTATTTTCTTTTCTGAACGCATTCGCTCTCCCTTACCTCTCAATCATCCTATTTTTCTGCAGAGCTTTTGCCCTTGTTTTTTATACACAATTATGAAAAAAAGCATTGTTGGGTCCAAAATCTTTTTTTTTTAATATACTGTGTATATATAATACAAACAGAATTGACTTGCTTTTTGTTTTGTTTTTTTATTGTGAAAATTTGTGCTACTTGATGCTTTGTATCATAGTTTGTGTTTTTGCTTTTATGTGTTTACGAACAGTTCTGGCAAAAGCATCTTGCTAGACACCACAAAACATATGGCATTTACAACTATTGATAGCCACAGCATTTTATTAAACTGCAATGTCACAGACCCTGATATAACAGAAGAATTAAACCACAATACAAAATATACATTACTTAAAGCTGATGTGTCACTCACAGTAAAGACATTAAATTAATATTCAATATCAATTTCTTGCAACCAGTATCTGGTAAATATTTAGGCAGTGCCTCAGTGATGTCACTTGTTCCTAGTGAATTGTTAAATGCACAAAATAGATGCCTCTATAGGTGAAAGGTCTCCATGCATATAAAAAATGCCCCCCTTTCACCAAAGGAAATGTTAGTAGGTTCAGTGGGCTTCTATATGTCCAGGACCATGCCGGTTCTTGTCACTGAATTCTATAATTTACAGTGTTTATTTTATAAGAATATAGACTCCAAATACACTTTGATTAACAGAAATAGTAGGATTGGAATCCAGCATGTGGCACCTATAAGGAAGTAATATGATTGGGCTTGTATTTGATGTTGTACCTAAAAGTGTGCACCGTGGCTCCCAGGGGTGCAGCGGCGCTGTCACAGGGGTGCCGTGGCCAGGAAGAAAAGAAAAAAAACAACAATTTACTAATCCGGCGGCACCTGGGACCCAGCATCCTCCTCGCTTCTCATTGAATGTCGGGCATGACGTCATCACGTCCAACATATTCAGTGAGAAGCGGCGGGAGATAGGAGGATGCTGGGTCCCGGGCGCCGCTGGATTGGTAAGAAGACAGAAGAAATAGAAGAAAGAAGGCCAAGTATGGCAAGTAAAGAAAGGGGAGGAGAAATGGTGATAGGAAACAGCAATGGAGAGGCAAAATAATGAAAGAGCGACACAGAGTGTGTGGATGAAGGAGGGGCACAGAGTGTGTGGATGAAGGAGGGGCACAGAGTGTGTGGATGAAGGAGGGGCACAGAGTGTGTGGATGAAGGAGGGGCACAGAGTGTGTGGATGAAGGAGGGGCACAGAGTGTGTGGATGAAGGAGAGGCACAGAGTGTGTGGATGAAGGAGGGGCACAGAGTGTGTGGATGAAGGAGGGGCACAGAGTGTGTGGATGAAGGAGGGGCACAGAGTGTGTGGATGAAGGAAGGGCACAGAGTGTGTGGATGAAGGAAGGGCACAGAGTGTGTGGATGAAGGAGGGGCACAGAGTGTGTGTGGATGAAGGAGGGGCACAGAGTGTGTGTGGATGAAGGAGGGGCACAGAGTGTGTGTGGATGAAGGAGGGGCACAGAGTGTGTGTGGATGAAGGAGGGGCACAGAGTGTGTGTGGATGAAGGAGGGGCACAGAGTGTGTGGATGAAGGAGGGGCACAGAGTGTGTGGATGATGGAGGGGCACAGAGTGTGTGGATGAAGGAGGACAGAAATATAATTGAAAAAAAAATATAAAAATATTATTTTCCCTTGGATTTATGTGTATTATTTTTGCAAACAACTTACTAAATATTTCTGTCCTGACCTAGATACTTATTACGTTATTTTGACCCAGCTACTTATAAAACGGTACTGCTCTGTAATTATTCTGGAGGGGTGCCTTGAAAAAATGATGGATACTCCTAAGGGTGCCGCAAACTGAAAAAGTTTGAGAACCACTTACCTAAACTAAGGTCATATTTGCAACTCTGAAATATTCTGTACAGTGGTTTGATATATTTAGATTATGAAACAATGTAACTGTAATCTGCTCACTATGCAGAGGCATCTTCCCGTGTTCAGAGATGCAAATCAGATGGTGATGTGTATTGGGGTCAGAAAGGGAGTGGTGTTGTCAGTTTGAAACCTCTTTTCTTTCTCTTGCACGATAATCAATGGGGGGAGGTGTTCGTGTAGGTTTGATGACCCAGCTCCCCCCTCCCCTATATATGACTTATTTATATGTATTTTCCAAAATTGGGTTTTTATAGCTAATTGTTGTGAAATGATCTGGTACCTTCCATAGCTGAAATGTACCCTGTTGTTATACATAATAGACTATTTATCCATATCCATCTGAAAAACTGTACATATTTCTATTATATGTGATAGTTAAAGGGTCCATTTTGATTGCAACAATAAGACACATTTGCAAACTTACGAACAGATGTGCAATTGTATTGTGATGTCATGCACCTACTTTTACGTAAGTGTGTCAGTTTTTTTGGTGTAAGCAGTTGAACAGCTGTATCTGTGGTGGTGCAAAAGTTTACCTCGCCTCAATGGAAAGTTGAGAGGACTAGAGGCATTCCATGTTGAGTGTAGATCAAATGCAAGGATGCAACATGCATTTAGAGGACACATCTTTTTATTCCATGCAAAAAGATTTGATTTTTCCACCATCTACGAGATGGGTGGGTTGGGTCCCATTCTATACTCGATGGCACAAATGTTGCACCTCCAAGTTATTTTGGTTAAAATGTGCCAAGAATTGTGCTTTTCTGCCAATCACACATATGTAACATGAAATAAAGGAATCTGCAAACCTGTAAAACTAGGTGCACATTGATTTTTCTGGAGGTAGTAGCTCCAATGGCCAGGAAGTGATCACTTCTGTTTTGAGAAGAGACGCATGGAAAGTATTAGCTGTGGATTAGTTAGTGCGTAGCTTAAGCCCACATTAGACATCTTATTTAGTCCAATGAAATATGAAGCAAGGTTGAGAGAGCACTTATAGTGTAATGTTCTTGGAGGGAAGCCAGACCTTATCTCCTGGATATACCAAAGTTCTTGATCAACAATGTCTATTAGCCTATTTCTTGTGACAAGCAGAAGCCTTAAGGAGAGCACCTTCCAGATGAGCAGATGAGATCTGCGATGGTGGTATCTAAAGCAGGATCCACTACAGAAGTTGAAGGATGAACCTCAGTGGCTACTAACGTCTCCATTTTTCATAGAATGTGGAACATGATTATTGTGTGTAAATTTTGCCTAAGGAAGCAAATCTGCTCATTGTGATGTGTGGTATTGGTAGTGTTTAATTCATGAACATTTAACTGGGGATGATATGTGGAAAATAAATCTGTTTAGTATTTAGTTGATAACAGAATACCAATTAAAGTTTGAAAACAAATTGTACTCCTCTCTTGCATACGATGTAAAGGGACAGACCATGGAATAGAAAGATTTCTGTGCTAAAAGGTGTAGGGTGATGTTAGACAACTTTAGAGAATAATATACTTCCATTGCAATCTGTGGAGAGTTGAAGGTCATTAACTGGCCCATACAAAATTGGGTCCATTGTTTTGACCCACATGAGCTTGTTGAGGAACTTTTATTTTGGGCACACTCAGCACAAGCAGAAATGGAATCTGTGACATCATTCTTTAAATTGGGCCAGCAATAAGTTTTGGAGATTAATTCCAACATTTTTCTTATACCGGAATGACCAGTGACCTTAGAGTTAAGGCAAGAAGGCTGAGCCAGTAAAAGTTTTTTCCAGATGGAAGATAGATTTTGTGACCATAATACATGAAAAAAACCGTAAGATAGATGGTTCTCATAGGTTATCTTGATCCAAAGCATCGGAAGAGAGAACATCGGCTAACAAATTGTTGAAATAGCAATGGTTAAAGATCAAACAAGGAAAATAGAGCCCATTGGGCATATCTGAGATTCACCCACTCTTCTACAGCAGATTTCACTGCTAAATATTAGCAGTTAACAAAAGAGTATTTTTTTCTGTGGGAGAGAATTTCTTCTAAAAAAAAAACCAAATACACACATGACTGTGAGCACACTTTTTTATGGAGACATTTGAATTCTGAGAATATGAACTTTGAAATTATTAAAAAATGTCTCCATCTTGGCATATAAGACAATCTCACACATAGACATTATGGAGGCTGAACAACATGATAGAGTATTCAGAATGTCTACCACTCAGGTTGAAAGTAGTCTTCTACCTTAATCTGTTGTAGTTTAAATCACCCCTCAAGTCTAGTTTAGAAAAAAAGTTAGTTTGTCTATTGTGGTCAGAGTTCTGAAACTCCCTGTAGTCAGAGACTGGTCATTCTTCTTGGCAAACCCCCCAGCACTGGCTGGAGAAGTAAGTAGACTTGCAGATAGAAGGTTAGGCTGTGTTTACAGTAAGCATTGGCAAGGTCTGAATAGTCAGAAGGGAGAAAAGATCAAAGACCAAGAGATGGGATTTTTTGTTTTTGTGGTTCTTTTTTTTTCTTTTGCTTTCTAAGATTCCTACCAAAACATGAAGAAACCCTTAGATAGACCTCCGTGGACCTAACATAGAAAGAACTTGACTGGACTATATTGTTGACACTAGTGTAGTGCTTAAACCAGATATAAAGATTTTGAAATTACATATAGGAGTGTGATTCCTACTGGAGTAATTTTTGCCCCCTTATTGAAACCCTGCAAAAAGAACAATTCTTGCAAGGTTTCAATGTGTAAATAAGGGGGCAAAATTGGCTTCAGTAGGAATCGCACTGTTATCAATGGCTGTAATGTAAAGATCTCAAGAGAAGCTACTGGAAAACTACTTTTTGTACAAATACTTAAACAATTAAATTACTAGAAAAAAAGGTCAGTCCTAAAAAAGACAATTCAGATTGCAATATCAAAATAGGAAGAATAATTTTATAATAGACTGAAAGAGCTGTAAACACTGCCCAAGATTGTCTCTTCAGAGCCGCCTTGGTGCCACAGTACATGCACAGACCAAGAGATCGCTTTCAGAAGCTTTCCTCTTCAGAAAGGTGAAATATTGTTACTTTCAAAGGCTCTTCTAGTGCAGCAACCAACCAGAGGTCCCTGGAGAGAAGCGGAAAGACTGTTTTTCGGTGATTTCCTTTTTGTGCATCTGTTCCTTTAAACGGTTATATGTGTTACTACAAATAGTGATGAGGTCATCTTGGGATACTAGAACATCTCCTCTTGGTTTTATCTAACTTTCTAGAGGGTGACTCCCATGGCTGCATTATACTGCCCTAACTGCAAAGCTAGCCTACAAAATAATTGGCATACTGACTGGCAGTCATGGTATCCTGTTGCAGGAGTAGCAGAATTGGAGGATACCGGACCAGGCTATTTTAACAGTTTTTGGAAATGCAGCGATGAAGGCAGTAGCTTTGTATAGAAGAGAATCATTCAGTTCACAAAAAGGTGAGGCCCAGACAAGAGCTTCCCAGAGAGGAGAGATATGACCTACGCTTACGTTTGGTACTCTGGGAGATGAAGTCTCCAGGCTGCTGCACAGTAGACACTGGGCACTGGTTGAGGAAATTCTTACAGGACTGAGGATCCCCACCATAATGAGGTTGCAGAGGCAAGAGACTGTCAGGACAGGTACTAGCACAGCAGCTGTAGTAATAGAATTGGCTTTTGATGTCCGTGACATGCAAAGTCTAAAGTGAGTCTTTGTCTAAACTCCTTTATAAAGAGTCAAATTTGACTCTACCTGCTCAACTCACTCAGACATGTCCATAATAGCTGAAGTGGGTAACAGGATGCCTGCACAGTACATGACCTGAGTACACTATCACAAATTGTGGGTGTGGCCTTACTGTGCAGCTAGCAGTTGGTGTTGGCTCAGCTATGGTGTGGATTCTAAAAGGGTGTCTGGTTTTCACCAGCTGCCTCCCCTTTTGAAAAGGTGGTGTACTTTGCAGAGGGACACCCCTGTGTTGCGAACCCAAGGTCTGCTCCACTACGATGCAGATGACAAAATATGGAAGTTATAAGCCACAGTCGTAGTTTGGTGAAGTCCAAAGACAAGTTAAAGGTTAGGTTCATACAGACAGGGATGTTCAGAAACAGGGTTGGTCGATAATGGGTGGTTCAAAGAGCAGGCAGACTTCATGTACAAGGAGTGTCAGAAAATCAGCCAGTTTAGTAGCAGGTACTCCGTATCACACACAGATTGCAATACACAGTAGTGTAAAACCTTGTTGCTCAGGCACTGGAGGGAGCAGTGAGTGGTTATTTTAAATCCAGTACCTGCTAACGTCAGCAGGTGCAACTTTAATATGCAGGCACACGTCCAATGCTAGAGACGGAGTAGTAAGTGACACTATTTTGTATATTTAGGTCATTTTTTTTTTTTTAATGTATAAAGAATTTATAGCAAATCTATGGAAAAGTGTTATTTCATATGTTCCCACTCTGACCTCTTTAACCTGTTTTGTTTTAACTTCTGTGCCGTTCAGAAGTTGATTTGCATTAAGAGTCGGGTCAATGATGTCATGGGATTGTTCTTTTACTGCAAACTATATATCACAATTCTACTCTGAAACGTGCTTGAATACTATTTTCAATTTTAAGTGATGGCACAAGGGTGGACGAAACAATCCAGAAATTAGTAGTAGTTTACTTTCTGAAACAAAGTAAAGGTTTAAGGAGAGGTTGAAGCTCCTTTATTTGGACTATATGGAAATCTACAACTCCTATTCTAAAGAAGGGACTTATGGGAAATTGCATTTCTCCTGAATAGGTTTGTTTTGGGCAATCGGGTAAATCTGAGTTCAGGGGAAGGTGACATCCACTGAAAGAGATGCCAGTTAAGATGTAGCCAATAGTAAACACAGTATATTTCCTCTGACTGCTTCTCTACCCTCCAGCCACATGTATATGCTGAATTTTATGTTGCACCTTTCATAAAATATCTGCAACTCAAAATACAAAATGTTCAAATCCATTTTCTTGTGTCTACTATTTGCCAGCATAGAGGAAACTATTGTTACCCAATTGTAACTCCTGTTTTTGAATTAGGATGATGGTAATATGTTAGGCATAACTTCTACCTTGAAGCACAAATGGGTCAGCCACCTCCTTAGTCTCTCCCACAGCAGGGTCTTGTGGGTTTAAGGTACCAGACTGGTGCCCCTGAACTTGCAGGATAGATAACAGTAGAACTGGTGTAATGCAGGTATAATGTTGTAGTCATGGCAGCGTCAACCTGGCCCGACCTCGTACACTGTTATGCCCTCAAGGTCTCTTTCTAGACCTCAGTGCTGCCACCAGTCTCTGTCTTCCCTATCTTTCTGTCCTGAGACATAACTCTTGGAAATTGTGCACACTTTATCCTGAATCACGGGGACTGCAAAATGGATTATACTCAAACTCAACCTCCACAGGGTACACAAGTCACAGATCCTGTACATTTTCTCATCATGTCCATCTGGGCCTCCATCCACACTCGTACCTTAGGAGATGTTACACAATATAGTTGAGTTAATATTTTTTCAAGATTCAGGATTGCTAATACAGATAGATTTTGGCTTTTCTAATGTCATTTTGTCCTGATTATTTTTAAATGATCAAAAGTGAATTTAATAAGTTGTATTTTGTAAAAAAAAAAGAAAAGAAAATGAGTCGATTTAAAATAAATTTGCAATGCTACTATCCAATGATTACAAATGTGCTTCTGCCACCCATAGGAGAGGCATCATTCCACCGGTGGTAATCGCTTGAACGCTGACGAGAAATCCGACAAAGAAAAGACCTACAAAAAAATCCCCGATTTCGTGAAAATACGATTGCAATATACACAGACTTACCTGAAAACCGACTCTGCAGATAATCGATGGCACCAAAAGGCTGACAGGAACTCCTTCCGAATGGAAAGCTCTCCAGCAGTACAGTTTGACCTCCATCAATGTTCATTTAAAGCTGCAGTTCCGGGACCCCGCAGGTTAGTGTCCCAACGTTGCTGCTTTAAATGAACATTGATGGAGGACGCACTGACGTGACATACTACTGCCGGAGAGCGTGTCTGATTTCTCGTCAACGTTCAAGCGTACCCAACCCCATTCCACAGACATTGTGTTGCCTGGTTCTGTTTACAACACTGATACTCTGGTCTCTGTCTTTGGTTGTGATGAGGCTAACACAGTCTTAAGCTAAAGCTTTCCCTCCGTGAGAGATACTGGAAGACTCTAAAGTCATCCATTGAGATTGGAGTAAGGTTTACAGATGTGGGATTATATCAACTTCATGGATTTCTGCTTTGACCTACAGTATAGAAATTTGGATACCACCAATACTTCTGTTTTAGTGATTATTGTAATAAAAGAAACAGCAGATTTAAAGTGGCCATTGAAGATGCTGTTCATTTTTCTACTACCCTCCTCAATATACTCCCCCCTCAAATATCAAATATGCCCCCACTACTTGAAGCAAAGAGCCAACTCCGATTGAGCTTTATTGAAGAGCAATGGGTAGATTTTCCTGCAGGCAGAATAAACAGCCTGCGGTGCGATCTGGCACACAGCTTCAGATAACAGAGGGGTCACGATGACGGGGAGGGTGTTATATTTTGAAGGGTTGTGTAAAAGTGGACAAGCCCTAGAACGCGCTAGGTAGAGCAACGTGTTTTGCCACAATGAAAATAAATCATTGTAATATTATTTCCTTGTGATGTCTCAAAACCCATATAAATGTCCTTACTTTATAGTATTGTATAATAAGAATGTAATACTCATCATATGTATATCATAAACTGCACCTAATGATTCTGTAAACCTTACCATATATCCTAAAGGAAAAATAAGTTTTTTCTGTTTTTAAATATTTATGTCCTTGCCTTGTCACAGGGTATGAAATATCTCTGCATTCCAGCATCAGATTCACCAAACCAAAACTTGTAAGTAAGCTTTAATTTGACTATTTTGAGAAAGTGAAGGCAAATTTAATATATTTAGTTTTTTCGCATTATAATAAATAGCATGTAAGATAATAGCAAGCAGGTTCTACATGAGACACATGTACTCCCCTTATTAGAAGACTATTTGGAGCCTTTAATGTCAACGGATTCAGATGCAAAATCATGATCTCCACCCAAATAATATTTTGGCTTGACTTTTTGGGTGTTGATTATAGTTTACACTATTGCTGTTCTTTCCTGATATTGTTCCAAATAATTTGACATTATGGACCTCTATCTCATACTCTGTTCCCTGGCTAGAATAGTTTACTAAACAATTGGGTTGCATAGCAACCATTTGAACTTGAATTGCATATAATAGAACATCCTATTTTAGGAGTGTAACACAGGGGATGTTCCATTAAATGTAATTCAAGCTGTAATGTGCATAACAATCCAATTCCTATTGAGCCATGGTAGTGACACTGGAGGAGAGTGTTACATTACATCATGGGCCAGGACTTTTTAAAAAACCATTACAGATGATTGATTGTAAGTCCTGAATGTAGTTACAAACTAGGCAAGTATAAGTGAGCGATTCTGTACTGGCTACTCTCCAATTTCATAAGCAGTGTTGACCGTCCTATTTATTCATGTGTATCTGTTAGCTTGTGTAGCTTTGTGATCATTTGTGAAAAAAGTGTATGAAAATCTGGGTTATGGTATCATAGAATTTAATTAGAAGATACAGTACAAATACAATAACAATTATAACCTTAAAAATAATGACAATGTTAGTGGCTTTAAAATGTAACATGAACCACTAGTCTACATACTTCAGTGTAGGAACAATTTATAAAAGGGATTGTTTTGTAACACTGAAAAATAAACTCGACTGACTCATTGCTTGCAAAAATAAAGATTTCTTTAACTACTGGTTCTATCCATTCAATAATAAACACATGAATAAGGCCAGATGCTAAAAGAATGTGAAAAGCTACAATGCCTTTAAAAAGGAAACTTGACAAATACACAGAAGTGAAAAGAAAGACGTTTAAGGTGATTAAAAGGGGAAGTCCCTGCCAGTATGCAGAAGTAAACCAAACACCATGGCTATGTATGTAGCCAAGCTAGAGCAGTATGCTCTAGTTAAAAGGTTAACGTGCCCTATTTATAATTTTTATAATTTGGATGTATTTTTCTATAAATAGGCAGTTAAATATGTGGGTATAGTTGATGAGAAGAGAAGCCTTTATACCCCATCAGAAATGCATTGTTTTTCAAATTAATATTTCACCAAAGGACACATATATTTTACATCATGGACAGGTACCTTTCATTTCTTTACCCCTTGCAGTTCCCGCGGGTAACTGTCATTTCTCTGGAACTCTCAACCCTGGAGAATCCATCGCTCAGTGACAATGTATTGAGAGTGCCAGGACTGCCATCACAGATCTTGATGCCCATAGAGCCTGAATTGTAGGACATTACTGTGCTTAGTAACTTGACCATAGATGGTTCAGAACATGCTCTGCCGAAGATTCCACAAAGTCTGTAGAGCCAAAGTTTGCCTTTTTGTCATCCATTCTCAGTCCATGAGGTTAAGCGCTCCTTAAAAATTAGAAGAAGAATATAGTTTTGAAATGTAACAGCCATGTGGATAGAATGTATTAATTTGATTTCCAACAACATAGCTTCCATTAGCAAACTGGAAACACTTCTTTTCTCTTGCTGGACCTTAAATATCCAGATGTCCTGGCCTCTTAAAGCACTAGCCCATGTACACCACTGATGCTAGACCTAAATAGCACTTATTTGGCAGCTTCTCCATGAAAATGACTAACCTAAATGCCAACAGTCCTGATTTTCGCAGGACTTTCTTGTATTTCCGGAAGCCTAAAATGGTCTAGCCTGCATGGAAATGTTGGCAAGTATATGTAACAAAAGGAGGCATTTAGCTGGCAATATGCAGAGAAAGCAGGGAAATAGAGTAAAACATTGGCAGTTATGTACCTAGGCAGAGATTAAACCAGGTAAAAACATATGTGTAGTTTTAAAATTGGTTTACTTACATGATTTAAAAGCTGCTTCCTCTCAGCAAACAGACAGGGTGGGTCTGATAATCTAAACAGAGCCAGGCATGGGCGTTTCCTTTTAAAGAGAAGGTGGGTGTGTCACCTGTCCATCAAGCTAGGCCTGTGGGAGGAGTGTCAGGTATAAAACCCTGCTTGTTTCATTGTTCAGGGAGATCAAAGCTGGGCTAGCTGGCTGATCTGGACAGAGAGCTGGACTAGGGTATAGTAAGCATTGAGGGTCGTCATAATTGTTGTGCAAGTATATGGTGTCAAAACATTATTACCATCCTGACAATAAAGAACCATAAAAAGGAAGAAGTTGTACGCGTGCGCTTCTGCAGTAGCGGGCTCTTGCCACACATGTCATGACCTGTGTAGGTAGTGGTGAGTTTTTTGGGAACTGCTGTGATTCTCTGCCATTTGTGGAAGAGGGGTTCTTAAAATATTGTCAAAATAAGCCATATTACTAGTCCTGAAGTACAGCATGTTTACAAACCCTACTTAACACCAACGGTAAATAGACAAGTCACAGTTGTCCCCATTAGACCCACAGGTCTGTTGTCTAATTTCCATTCTACTAAATTCCATGTAATAGCAACAACACAGGACATTTTAGTGCTTTGTTGTTGTTATACTCATTTCAAATATAAGAAAATGTTTCTTTTGAATTTGAACACTCTGAAAGTATGCTAAGGCGAGTTCTCATGAAATGAAAGATGTATGGGATAACACAATTTGTAGATGTCCATAGTCCTTGACGGGTGTAAGTGTTGGAAGGTCTCTCTCCATAAAGTTTCAGGCGTAAGCTGACATTCTTATTTGAAGCCTGTCCTGGGAAAATGTTACATTTTAACTTCCAGTGTAAGTTACACCCCAATATTTTGTGACCGAAAGATATGTGTCAAGGCAATTTTATACTGTATTTTAGTTCATTTTAATGCTATTTAGCTCTTGCCAATGTACAGTAGCTTCTAATTAGTAGTCAAACATATGTTATGTGCATGTATAGTGTAGTGTATATGGCTCTCTGAAATGCTTACACAGTATGTGCAACAGTTATGTAGCCTTGTTTTTTTTTTTTCTTTCTTCTTTTCTATTACTACTTGTTTTAAACGCATTACTCTCCTGCACTGTACAGAAAAGATTTATCTGAACATAAATATTAGTGGATCCAACAGACTTTAGTTAGGTCTACTTTTGCTTTGCTTGCTAAAGGGAAACTTAAGGCAGAAGCTAATCATTAATCCGAAAACCCCCCCAACCTTGACTTGAAAAACCAGCAATTCCAGCCATGACAGCCTTGAGAATTATTTTTTAAAAAAATCGGGTAAAATTTTATTGCATTTTTTTCCTTTTTTTTTTTTTTTTTACATTTTGCCTTGAGAATTTTTAGTACAAACTTTATGGTGTGAGGTTGTCAGAGAGAAACTGATTGGCCAGAACCATGTCTTGGATAGTTTTGACAGAGGTAAGTATATACTCACTCCCCACCAGTAAAAGACAAGACACCCTCATGAACCCTGAACCACAGGGCATTGGACCCCTCTGGTTCTAAAAGTTGGATATGGGTGAGTTAGAACTAAAATATTAGCTTCCAGCATTTGCTATAATTCATCATCACAATCTATGATACTGTCAGCTTGCAGCAGGTAGAGGTGACACCTACTCTCCGACCACAAACATCTTCTCATCACCATAGGTCCTATGTCTCTAACATTATTCTTTCACATTGTTTCTGTCCAATAGAAGAAACAGACTATGGTGCTCCTGCCTCCTATAGTCGTGCAATAATGTTTAAGTCATCTGATTGCCATTGCCAGAGACTAAACCATACATAGTATTCTCTTTTATAAACTGCTTTGGTTATTTTCACATACAGTTTGTTTTAGAGTCGCCTCTTTTCCAGAACTCTCTCCCAAATTTTAGCAAACTTTTGCCATGTCTAACGCTTCCGATGAGAACTTTATTATCACTTCTTGTTAGTTGTTTTGTTTGCTTCTTGTATATAGTTAAGTAATTCGTATATTGTATTGGCCAGCTGTTGACCATAATAAATGTGTGTGTGGGGGGGTTTTTCTACATCTTTAACATATACCCGAAAAATTTGATCTGAGCCGCTTACAGATTAGTATTACTTTTCATTGTAGACATAGTGACATGCTGGCACATCATAAGCTTTCATATACAAATTCATACAGCTAGCTGCACACGACTATAAACACAGTATAATGCTTTTAATGAATTTAGGAGCCTGGCAAGCAGTACATTCCCACTATAAATAATAATGATATTATATACCACTGAGGATCTCCATGACCATATAAGGATTATACCTTTTATAATACCGGTTTTGGTCATTATTCCGACAGTGTAAATATCGGCACTTAACCTGCCAACACTTGCATTATGTTGACAAGTGGACAATGTAATTAGTGTGATTGCCGACAATCATGATGTCTCCAATCACAATGCCGACATTAAAAGACCAACGCTGGCAGCACTGGCAGCTATAACCTGGACCCGCCGGCATTGGTCTTTTAATGTCTGCATTGTGATTGGAGACATTGTGAATGTCGTCAATCACACTAACAACATTGTCCACCTGTCAAAACAATACAAGTGTCAGCATTTAACCTGCCGACATTGTCATGTCAACAGGCTAAGTGCTGACATTTACATTGTTGAAATGATATATCCTACCATATAATACACAAGTTTTCCTGATGAACACTGATGACAAGCGACAAAGTGATGACCATCAAACTTGCGAGTATAAGCAATGACTTTAGAGCTCAAAATGTTTCTTTACAGGAGTTTATACATATATCCGTTTTAATGCTGTGCTACAATTAGTTAATGATGGTGATAAATCTGTACATCAGGCCTAAAAGGGGGACAGTTTGAAAGTAAAGATGGATAGGGGAATTTGAGTACAAAAGAGGGCCTTTATCTCCTAGAAAGGACTGTTTGAAGGTAACAATTGATAAGCTGTCCAAGTCAGAATCAATTTAATATTCTATTTAATAATGGTAAAACTAAGTTAAGGATTTGGCAAGATGAAAATGTTTTTGTCAAATGAAACCAAAGTACTGATTGAAGCAGGAAGTAAACAGAAACTGAAACAGAGTATTGTAAGTAAAATATTGTATTTGGTTTGAACATCCTTCTTTAAAGTAGTCAGTTAATGCAGATGTATAGCAATAATGTGTCATCAATCCAAGTTATACAGTGAAATAAATAGCTGGTTAGTTGGTATAGGTTTTAACACTTTGTTAATAACACTTTGACATCATTTATATTAGACAGCAAAACCTTGAGAAGTTTCTAAATACAGCACATTTAAATCTCAGACTTTGTGGATTAAGCCCATAACATACATACTCTTATCATAATTTTTAAACTAGCAATGAGTTGACTCCACTATTTTCACTTACAATTTCCAAATACAAGATAAACACATTGGGCCTGATTCATTAAGGAAAGTAAAGCAAAAAAAAGTAATTTTGCACCTTGGCAAAACCATGATGCATTGGAGGGTGAGTCGAATTTAAAATGTGATGGCAGATTTATAATTGGGCTAAGGCATGTTCTAGATCAGCTTTAAATTTCAGTGTACAAATAAAGCTATCAAGTATTTGTGTCCTACATGAAAAAACAACCATTATTTAACTTATGTACAAAATAATAAACTACTTCACACTCCTTGGAGTGTAACATGGTTTGTACAGGAGAAAACGAACTCATGTTTTTGTCTTACTTTCCTTAATGAATCGGGTCCATTGTATATTATTATTATTATTATTATTATTATTATTATTATTATTATTATACTCTTACGATAAGAATTAAGATAGTTTGATAATTGGATATGCTAAATATCTATGAAAGGGAGGAGAACTTTAATCATGGATAGCAACATTGCATATTCATAGAAAGGGGCTAACATTTCATCCCTTGAGAGGTGACCTGAGCATTAGCGCTGATCCAAACCAGAATTGTCATGTCTTTCATTCACTGACCAGAACCAAAAGGCAAATACTATACTTTATTGTTGTTATAACCCTCATTTTTATGTCTTTGTCTCCCAGGACACAACATTTTAAAGACAGCACATCATTTATTCACAAATGCAGACTGAAAAGTGAAGGCTGTCTCGTTCACTGGTATGTACCATGCCAAACTTCAAGAAATTACTTTGAGTAACATCATTCAAAATGTACTTACTGGTTATTAGCTGGGGCAAGTTGGGCAAAATAAATTTTCTTACCAGCATTCATATTGACTATTTATTGATTTAAATGCATTTGAGAAATAGAGAGCTATATGAGAAAATTAGATGACTATATATGAGAAAGTGAGGTAGATGGATAGAATGAGATAATAGACAAGTTAACCCGTGCATGATACTCATGCATTCTAGTCAAATCAAGCTACTTAAGGTGTTAAAAAGTTTCTTGTCATGCATTTGGGTCTAGCCCAGGCCTCCTCAGGGGAAGAGCGTTACTTCCCGACGCAAGCGCCCTTTTTTAACGTGGTTTTGTCCACATGTCACCACCTCATCATTTTTCTCCATCACCTCATCCTTCATCAAGCTACTTAAGGTGTTAAAAACTCCCCACTGTCACCCCCGGCAACCACCAACCACTCCCAACTGTCGCTTCTCCTTCAAGAAATATATAGGTCAGTGTATAACTCTGCCCAGCAGGTGGCGCTGCAGCTTGTTTTTTTTTTTTTCACACACGCCACTAGGCATTTATATAGTAGATATGTATGTCACTATTTTATGTAAACTCTGTTTCCCTTCTCTCCTGGACTGCATCACATAACATTGACTTTTGTAATAATAGATATGAGACCGCAAACACACACAATATTGTCATCTCAAACATTTAATGCTTGTACTTTGTCTTAAATAAGTTTGAGCCTCACATTTATATAAATTAAGGGCCTAATTCATTAGTGATCTTATCTGCCGTTTTTTGCTTATCTTAAGCAAATCCACTCTGTGCATGCTCAGAAAAGGGAGATAAGAAGCAAAATCCACTGCGTAAGTGAAGAATTTCCTAAGTTAAGATGTAAATCCATCTTAGGTTAACTGTTTTCCTTCTGTTGGGGGAAGTAATATTTCACTGTACTTTGTTAGAGAGTGACATATTTAAGGGAAAATTGTAAATGACATGATAAAATTGTAAACCTACATAGTGGGTTTAATTGTTGCGGCAACCACATAATACTTTACGTATATAGAGATTATTATTTTTGGTAATAAATTGCAATACATTTCCTGTTACTTTTATTTGGATTGTACAAGGATAAATGGTAATACTAGTCCACATTTCTCGTTCTTTTTTGGATATTGTCAGAACTGCATAATTCTCCCTTTTGAAATAAATGAAAAATTGGGACATAATTTCCATCCAGCCATGCCCTGACTCCTCTTACCATGCACTGATTGTGCCATGGCTACATTCTGCCCCAATGAACCATGTTTATTTTGAGGATATGAATATCAAGACTGTCCAACCATACATGGTTCTTGCGCTGATGTTTTATTTGCAGCATTTAACGGAATTTAGTGTGTTTTTTGGTCTATCCTACCAGGCAAGTTTTTGTACTAAATATGAATCCCTCAGGGAGGGGGAAGAATAGTTTAAATAAAACAATAACCTAATGATTGGCCTGTTAGCATTGACTGTGACTATATTAAAATTAAACTTTGAATCTCACTCTGTGCTTTTTAAGTTTGGCAGGTGTTTCCAGGAGTGTGACATTGGTAGTAGCCTATGTCATGACAATCACAGATTTGGGATGGGAAGATGCACTGGCTGCTGTTAGAGGGGCAAGAACATGCGCCAACCCAAATATGGGTTTTCAGAAACAACTCGAAGACTTTGGAAAACATGATGTTCATCAAGTAAGTAAGATTGAGTTAGTACCAGGGGCTGACTGGCAGACTTTAGCCCAGGGGTCAAGCACGCAGCACTGGCCCATAAGTAGCGGCCCAACCTTAATGGTCGGCTTTTGGTACAATATATATTTATTAATGTAAAAAGAGGCTATATTAGTGTTGCTAAACCCAGTGATATTTTATTATTATAAATAATAAATCTTAAATAATGAAAATAAATACCACAGCAAAACACAAACTTCACATTATATTGCATTTTATTTTATATGTCCCTTCTTCCTACAGTACTTTTTTCTTTGTTTTTTTTATTAACATACCTGGCTGATTATTATGGGCTTTATCAAAATGCAAAAAACCCATTTGCTTTAAAAACCTGATGTTTTGCCAATAAAGGGGCTTGTTTTTGCTTTGCCCTATATACTAATAGGGTAATTATTTGTTTTAGGGTTAACCTAAAACAAATAATATTATAGGTGGTATTGGAAGCAAGAACAGAGCACTATGGGTTAATCTGACACCCTGGCCCAGAGCCGGATTAAGGCTCTAGGGCAGGCCTGTCCAACCTGCGGCCCTCCAGATGTTGTGAAACTACAAGTCCCAGCATGCCCTTCCAGCTATTAACAGGTTGTCTACTGGCAAAGCATGCTGGGGCTTGTAGTTTCACAACACCCGGAGGGCCGCAGGTTGGACAGCCTGCTCTAGGGGGACCGGGGCATTTTACATAGGGGGGCCCCTATGATGTAATATGGTTGTCATTTTAGACAAATACACAGGCAATACTGTGTGCACTACTGTTCGGTGCACACAGTTCTGCCTTCACGAGCAGTACAGTGTGAATCAGGACATACCTCCCAACTGTCCTTGTAACCGGACCAGATCCTAACTAAGCGAAACAGTCACCCAGATTCAGGACTGTCCCACCAGATTCAAGACAGTTAGCAGACTGTCCTGTTCTCTCCTACCTGTTCTTGTCACTTTCACCACTTGTGGCTGCTGGTGTCTTTAGATCAGTTGCTGCTTGTCTGGATCCTGGAATCAGCCCCAACAATAAAATAATAATATTCACATTTACTAAATAGATCTATTTCCCTCCAACCAGCCCTGACATTAAATTAATAGCATACACATTTAATAAATAAACCTATTTCCTTCCCTCCAAACAGCCAGCAATAAGTTAATAGCATTTACGTTATAGCCATTTCCCACAAACATCCCAATAATTCATATTTAATAAATAGCCCTCCTCCCCAAACTCAGCCCCATATTCAGTTAATAGCCCCAAACCACCCCAGCATTAAATTAAAGATCCCGTCACCTCATCTTATATTAATAGGCGCCACTATTAAATTAAATAGCCTCACCAATAAATTAAATTGCCCCACAAATAAAATAGCTCCCATTAAATAATTAGCCCCCACCTGCACTCCACCATTAAATAGCCTACCTCCCACACTATATTAACATGCCTCCCCATGCACACATTATATTAACATACCCCCAATACACACATTATATTAACATACCCCCACCCCCCTCACACATTATATTCGCATACCCCCCTCCCATTACACACACATACATTATATAAACATAACCCCCACAAACACACACATTATATTAACATACCCCCCCCTCACACACATTATATTAACATACCCCCCCTCACACACATTATATTAACATACCCCCCCTCACACACATTATATTAACATACTTCCCCCTCACACACATTATATTAACATACTTCCCCCTCACACACATTATATTAACATACTTCCCCCTCACAAACATTATATTAACATACCCCCCTCACACACAATATATTAACATACCCCCCTCACACACAATATATTAACATACCCCCCTTCACACACATTATATTAACATACCCCCCCTCACACACATTATATTAACATACTTCCCCCTCACACACATTATATTAACATACTTCCCCCTCACACACATTATATTAACATACTTCCCCCTTAGACACACATTATATTATTATATAACATCCACCACCACCACACTTCCATCCGTGCACTGTGTGGTCTTGCTGTTCTTCACAGATGGGACGGTACCTGTCACGTGGTGCGCATCCCATGTGACACCGGGACTCTCGCAGATAAGCCACACTTAGGGGAATGAGGGGGACGGATCAGAAGAATCCGTGGCCAATATGGAAGGTGGCTGGTCCCGGGGGACGGGCCAGCCACCAAGTAATAGAGACTAGGCCCAGCCCGTCACTGGTATGTACTGCATTGTAGTGTGCATTTCTGCCCACATTAGGGAACCTATCAACCGATCATATAACACTAATACATTTTTTTTTATTTTTTTTTATTTTTTATACTAACATAAGAAAAGCTTATATGTGTTATTTTACAGTAAAGGGAAAATTATGTCTTCAGTCCACTTCATGAGTTAACTGTTGAATTCTATGTTTAAATGCTGACTCATTTCCACCAGACTAGAAAATCCACAATAGGTCAAAAATACTTTATTTGCCTCCCCTCCCTCACCACTAAAAATCTTTCAAACTGGCTTCATTACTTCCTTGTATATATTGGAATAGATCACAAATACAAATTTCAGGTGCTGATGAGCTTAATTAAGGGTGTTTGACGTAACCTGCAGCTCTACAAGTAACAGGTACTGTACCGGTTACTCACTTAGACCAAGCAAATAATATAGCAAAGAGAGGTCTGGTAAAAGTCAGAAACATTTGATTAAAAAACAATATAAAATTGATCATCCAAATAATTTCACATGCACTCAATGTGGCCGATGTATCAGTCAAATGTCCAAACACAATATCGTGTGCAGCACTTATCCCTAACAATCCTCCAGGTTTTTTTTTAAAATAGTGTTCCTATGATGCCTCTTAGAAGACAATCCAATATAACCAACCTGGAGGATTTTTAGGGATCTGTGTTTTACATGATAATATTATGTTCGGACATTTGATTGATATATTTGCCACGTTGAGCATATATGAAATTATTTGGTTGATCAATTTTATATTGTCTTGTTAATAAAATGGTTCTGACTTTTTTTTTTACCAGATATTGGAATAGAGAACATTTACATGATAAAAATGCATGTTTCTTTGAAGAATGAAGGGCTAGATCACTGAAGAATAACTTGATCACCTGTACACCGGAGCACAATCTACACCAGTGATGGGCAACAGGTGACCCTAGGCCCACGAGCCAACACCTACAGCCCCCAGCTCCGTCCTACTTTATTGCTAAATTTGTTTGTTATAACTTGTAACACTTGTATATAATTCCTGCCGATATGTTATTACAGATAGGTGTCTCTTTCTTTGATTTAATCTTTTGTTTTAACTTATCACTGAGATTAATCGTAATGTACGGCCCTTTTGAAAGTTATTGGGCCATACCATGCGGCCCATGAAGCGTATCCGATTGCCCATCACTGATCTCCACTGTATTTAAAAGGTCTATTTGTCAAGGAATTAAAACATAATTATTACAGGAGGAAACATTGTCCTCCTCTAGCCCCACTCCACAAATTAACAATTGGGTGTCAGGACTGGCGGTTGTGCCTTATGTGTCCATCCTCATTATGCCACTCGGTCAGTGTTTTAGGCACCCCCAAACCCTGGCGCCCAAGGGGAATGTAGGCTCCAACAATAAATGTGCGAACATTCAGTAAAAAATAAGACACAACAAATTCCAGAAAACAAATTCTCTTAAAGTAGTGATTTACTTTTAAATGACATGAAAGCATTGGATATTGTATACTCCAACCTTTCTATCTTAGTGCCTGCCTTTCTTTCAGCAATGCTTTCTATTACAAGGCAAAGCTTTTAATTTCATTGCCCTGGATTACAACATAAAGCTGCCCTTTGGATAAAATTTTATCCAATATAGAGAACATGTCCGAGCTGAGACGTACCCATTGGTAGCCAAACAATTATGCCCATTTAAATCTATAGAAGAAATTTTTACTTCTTTTTTGGCATTTTGTGATTTCCAAGAGGACATTTATTTTTTAAGCATTGTAATAGCCCTACAAGACGCATGTTAACCATAATGTAAATGGAGCAACCCCTTGACACCAAGTGCCTTCACCCGTGAAGTGTCATTTATAAAGTTGTTTCCCAATTGGGTATGAAGAAATTAATGAAAATGATAGGGACTTTCCATCGCCTTTCTGTCTTACACAGGGCTTTAGTCATTTCTGAGTATTGCAAAGCATAAAATAAATGATCAATCCGTTGAAAACCATGGTAGGTTATTTGTGAGAGTTTAGAAACAGAAAGAAGAAGAAAATGGCTTTTTTTTTTTTTTTTTTTTTTCCTTTTGGTAGCGAAATATTTAAAAACAGGTGAATTAAATTAAACTTAATTCACCTATATTGTTTTTTTAAATATTTTGATACCAAAGATGACACGGGAGTGCCCCCAAAAAGACACATTTTCCTTCTCTTCTTTCTGTTTAAAAATAGTATCAAAATCAAAATGTGTGGGTACAGCTCGCTTAATTCAATATGCCATTTGGATCATCCTTATTATATCAACTAAACAATAAGGTGGCAGTGATGTACTTGGTGCGATTTGGATTTTTATTAAATATTTGTAGGAGTTAGCTGTGATTCTTGGACCCGGTGGTACTCTTATTCCCGATGCTGGTAACCCCGACAAGACTCACCGCGACGTCTTCACTGCGAATCCTCAGCGGCCCGACATATTCTTAATCACGATTGTTTAGCAAACTGACTTGTAGCGAATGCAATGAATGAACAGGGCGGCAGCACAGAATGACATGGATGTGTACGCCAACAGTAATCTTTCTACACTTAAGGGTGCAGTTGCAGAGGCGCCGCCTCTACAATGTTTTTTTAGTAAGGCTTACATAATGTAGCCTTAATTCTATAACTGCCCCCTTAAGTGTAGAAAGATTACTGTCGGCGTACACATCCACGTCATTCTGTGCTGCCGGGCTGTTCATTCATCACATTCACTACAAATCAGTTTGCTAAACAATCATGTTTAAGAATATGTCGGGCTGCTGAGGATTCACAGTGAAGATGTCGCGGTGAGTCTTGTTGGCGTTACCAGCATCGGGTTTGGTACCCAACCCCTTGGGCCCTGGGTGCTCCAGCAAAATGTTCCAAGTTGAATTAAAGATGCTACACATCACCTTTCCCTTTATTCATGTGTCACAATAATATACTTTTCTTTATTCAATTTAACAGTGCAAACCTTTGACACAGATTGCCCCAAAATACAATCCCCTCATTCACAGGGAAAAATACTGTCTATTGTCAGGGTGTTTACTCTGGGAATACTGTCTCGTGTGGTAGATGTTAGCAGGTACAGCAACTGTCCAGTCTCCATCCAACAGATTGGGTACAACTGACCACAGTGCATTTGTAATTCACCACAGGATAAAAAGCATAAATCAAAATCTTTGTTTAATTGTTATTTTACTTATCCCTCTCTAGCTCAGAACATGGTTGAAGGAGACATACGGAGAAAGTCCTTTCCTTGATGAAGAGGAAGCAAAACAACTGGCTGCCAAACATAAGCAACAAGAGGAGGAATCAGGTGCTGGGGCTTCAGGCAGACAGTGGAGCAGTCACCTAACCCCACTCTCTTCTATGTCTTACAGCAATTACACCACAGAGACATAAACTACTACTGTAGCTCTGTATCTACTGTCTAATGTACTTCACACAAGTCACCAGTCAAAAGTATATAAACAGACACCACACTGGTTATTGGCATCCAATGTAAAAGAGAAATTAAATATAAGTTAACAGGTCTTAAGAAAGTATATTGGTGCCTATATCCCAGCAGAGACGAGCACTGTATTGCAGGATTGCAATCTATGTCTTACATTTAAATGTAGACTGATGTGGGAAGAGGTTAATTCCACTATTGTGTTTCCTTGGCATCCTGGCACTTTATTATATGTATATCCACACCAGTCCCCTGAAAGCTTTGTTCTAGGTAAGCACTGTATTATAGCTTTTAATGTGCTACTATTTTTAATGTATAGTTTTAAAGTTTCTACCTCAAGATGCCATTTATTTGTACAGTTACCAAATTGAACCACTTGCACCCCTAACCTATGCTTAAAAAAAGTATCTAGTTGATTTTTCTCAGGTAGAGTAATAATAAGGGATATGGATGAAGCGTTGTGTTCCAAGACAAATCTGCTGTTACTGTGGGTGCCATAATAGACTCAGGTAATGAAAATATACTAAATTTCCCCATTGGCTGCATACAATAGCAAATGTTTCGTGTACCTGAAATTGTTTTATCACTAATACTGCTGAATACATCATTTTACAAAATAAATGTGGGGTTATAAGATGTTGCAGTTCATTATGAAAAACATACTGTGCTAAATGCAAGGAGATATATTTAAAAAGAAAAAAAAAAAAGGTTGAACCAATATCATACTTAAGACACATCATGTAACTGAAGACTGTGTAATGTGATATGTGAAAGAAGCATATTCTTTACTCTCTTATGTAAAGTGGTGAATTATTCCACAGTGCATTGAAATGTTGCAAACGAGTGATGTAAAATACATGTATCTGTGCTTTGAGGGATCCTAATAAATTAACCAAAAGTCAAATTTGCAGGGACACATGAAGTTTATAAGGACTTTGCACTATTATATAAAATCTACTTGCCGCTATGCTCTCCGTCAATGGATATGTAATCATATTGTCAGTGGTCACATAAGTGTCTTTGATCTGAGATCAAAGGCTTTGTGCAAAATCTTGAACTGGCATCAGACAGAGGCAAGAACTTTTGCTTTTATGTATGCGATTGCCTAAATAAAAATAAATTTAATGTTTATCAGAATACTGTTGTTTCAATCCAAATTGAAGTCTTGTTAACCTTTTCTCATCCCAGTACTGTCTAGCGCTATACATATGGACCCCTCTACAGCTTATATTTGGTATATATTTATATGTTGTATAAGGTTAATAAGAAATATTGCACTCATGCATGAACTTAAATATTTTTAACCATTTCTAAAAAATAACTCTAAATAAGCAAATCTGTATTTATTGGGAGTTATTTATGTTTCTGATCTATTTTGATGCCTTTGAAGTGGACCAACAGATCAGCGTTAACATATTCTGTCTATTCATACATGGCAGTAATGTAGATTCCCTCACAAGTGGTGTTAATAAACAGGATAGCAATAAAATATGCTTTATAAGTTTCTAATCTTTCTTTGATTTTCTTCATGATAGACATAATTTAAGCTGCAATTGCATTTTCTTTGGTGAGCATTTTCAGATACAAAACTAGGGTATATTACAGTATATGCTGGGAAGCATTTTTAAGTTCATGCTATGTCAAGAGCTTCCTTCACAGATCACTACTAGTGATCTTATTTCTGTAGACCTTTTATTATCAGTATGTAATTCCATCAATCTAGTGTACAATCCGTCCCTTTTATATCTGTTGTGTTTTTATAACCTCTGTGAAATGTTCATGTTTTCGGACGTGCATGGTTTTGACTTCTATTAATGATATAAATAAGGTTTGATTTTGTGAAATGATGAAGCAGCCTTTTAGGAGGTCACGTGATGTGGAAGTCTGTTACCCCCATTCTAACAAGATCAGGAGAGAAGGCTTCGCTGGTCCATGGGCTCCCTACTGCTGGCATAAAGGATCCAAGAGGTTAATATCCCTTAAAGTAGACTGATTATCTTATTGTTTCTTGGTATTGTACATCACTTCAAATGATACGTATAACAATATGTCCACATAACTGATCCATGCTCCTCTAACTCATTTAATCACATATCTGATGACTCTTATCTACCACCTCCATACGGTCCCATGTAATGTAATAAATAACTTTGCATACTAAGACAGAGACACGTAATAGAACCTGGTATCATGGTTAATTTAAGCCATAAATGAGACTAAACCGAGCATATTTCAGAGGGAAACTAGAAAAGGTTTATTTAATAAAAGGGATGGTTCTAAAGTAGTAGGAAGTTGAACGTTTACACTTTTGCACTGTGCGCCTTTCCAAACTTATAGGATTCTAGTTTGCTGAGGCATCGCTCTCCAAAGAGTGTAAAGTAGGCAAGTAGCACAGCTTAATGTGTGCTGATGGAATATAAATAATTTGTAATTATTAACCCTCCAACAAATGAAGCTCCACGTTTTGGAATACTTTCTCATTTGGTCTTCCCCCAACTTGCTTGTAATACTTTTTAATATTTCTTTAAAGCCGCAATCTCACATATAATGTTTTTCTCCTTTACAAAGCAAGTTAAGTACCTTTTTAAACATGCCTCTGAGTTATTTTTCTTAGATGTAATTAGATGTCATTGTCTCCTTATCAAAATTCTTCTGGAGGATACAAAATATAACCGCCATTTAGGCTAGGTACACACTACAGAATTTTCCGACCAATGTGTTATCTACAACGATTTTACCTACGACCGAATTTCCAATCAGTCTGCCGATTCATGTGTACACAGTATACACAATTTGCCTTCTGATCTGTGCGCTTCATCTGGTCCAAGAGCAGTGTAGTTGGTCATTCCTGTTACACTGATTATAAGACACAAAATAAAAGTTGACTTTTCCACAATGTCATTAGAAATTTCATTAGCTTCTGTTGCTCTGAAACTAAATATTCAGTCTCAGAATGAATGGCCGAATTAATCCACCTACAGCATTCTCTACATTTAACAACATAGACAAAGTGGCAGATTCCTACTCTCTCTCTGGGCAGACAGTCATGTGAATGCATACACACTGCAGGATCAGAAGGCAGTTGGAACGAGATTTTTAGTCCTACCGACAAATCATTTATTTATATAGCGCCAACATATTCCGTAGCGCTTTACAATTGGGGACAAACACAGTAAACTAATAAACTGGTTAAAACCGGCAAAGAGCTGAGCAGGCCTTGCTCGTAAGCTTACAGTCTATGGGACAATTAGAGTTTGATACATGAGGTTAAGTCCTATATTTTGCATTTCAGCCCAGCTAGACTACAAAGGTAAAAGTGACTCATAAGCTAAATGATCCTGTCACACAACAATGTTGGTCAGAGGGTAGTTGTCTTGTGTGAAATTGTGTAACAAGTGGTAATAGGGTAATGTAGTGAGGTTAAGAGGGTGGTTGAGGAATATTATAAGCTTGACTGAAGAGGTGGGTTTTCAGAGAACGCTTGAAAGTTTGTGGACCAGAGGAGAGTCTTATTGTGCGAGGGAGAGAATGCAATAGAGTGGGTGCAGCCTGAAAAAAGTCCTGTAACCGGGAATGGAAGGATGTAATGAGGGTGGATGAGAGACGCAGATCTTGTGCAGAACGGAGTTGCCGAGTTAGGAGATATTTTGAGACGAGAGGAGATGTATGTTGGTGCAGCTTTATAGATGGCCTTGTAGGTTAGTAAAAATATTTTATATTGGATTCAGTAGAAAACAGGCAACCAGTGTAGAGACATACAGAGTGATTCAACAGAGGAATAACGATTTGCAAGGAAAATCAGTCTTGCCGCTGCGTGCAAAATAGATTGTAGGGGTTTGAGTCTGTTTTGGGGAAGACCAGTAAGGAGGGAATTGCAATAGTCAATGCGGAAGATAAGTGCATGAATTAAGGTTTTTACAGTGTCTTGTGTGAGATATGTTCGAATTCTGTAAATGTTTTTTAGATGTATGTAACATGATTTAGATATAGAGTCAATGTGGAGAACAAAGGATAGATGTGAGTCGAGGATTACACCTAGGCAGCGAGCTTGTGGGGTGGGATTTATGGTCATGTTATCAACAGAAATAGAAATGTCAGGTATGCTCTTGTTGGTGGATGGGAATATTATTAACTCTGTTTTAGAAAGATTAAGTTTGAGTTGGCGAAAGGACATCCAAGATGAAATGGCAGAAAGACAGTCAGTTACACGGGACAACACAGATATCGAGAGATCAGGAGAGGATAGATAAATTTGGGTATCATCCGCATAGAGATGATACTGACATCCAAAGGAACTTATTCATTTCCAAGAGAAGCGGTATAGATAGAGAACAGCAGAGGACCTAGCACTGAGCCTTGCGGTACTCCAACTGATAAAGGAAGCGGAGCAGAGGTGGCCCCAGAGACATTAACAGTGAAAGAGCGATTAGAAAGGTAGGATAAGAACCAGAATAGAACAGTGTATTGAAGACCTAGGGATTGCAGCGTTTGTATGAGAAGAGAGTGGTCAACGGTGTCAAATGTAGCCGAGAAATCCAGGAGAATTAGGAGAAAATAATGGCGTTTAGTTTTTGCAGTGATCAGATCATTGACAACCTTAGTCAACACAGTCTTTGTGGAGTGTTGAGAACGAAAGCCAGACTGAAGAGGATCCAACAGGTTGTTTGCAGAAAGGAAGCGTGTGAGGCGAGTATAGGAAAGTCTCTCTAGAAGCTTGGAGGGGCATGGGCGCTGAGAGATGGGACAGTAATTTGAGAGAGAGTTTGGGTCGGAATCTTGTTTTTTTATAATAGGCGTAATCACTGCGTGCTTGTATAGTGATGGAATCATGCCAGTAGAGAGAGAGAGATTACAGATTTTAGTTAGAGGTGAAATGCGCACAGGAGACAGGGATCTACCAATTTGAGAGGGAATAGGATCAAGAGGACAGGAGGTAGAGCAGGAAGATAAGAATAGAGTTGAAATTTCCTCTTCATTTGTGGGGTCAAATGAAGAGAGGGTGTCGGAGGGTAGTGGGAAGGAATTGAGCTGATAACTTGTCGAGGAAGAGGATACTATTTCTAATCAAATGAAACGACGATCAGTACTTTGGAACAACTGTCATCGTGCAAGTATACACGCTAATGGGATATCGGGTCAAACAGTCGTTTATCTGGTGTTTGGCCTAAAAATTGACTGAAAAACCTTGAGTGTGTACCTAGCCTTACAAAGACAAAGGCTCAGAGCATGTCTTGGGAAGGCGGAAGAGAGAGGACTTTACAGTACACAGAGCTCAGGTGGGCGTTCCAAAGCCCCTATGCTCACTACATCATGTACCATGGGACTGGTTGTCATGATACACACATGACACTGCAGAATTAATAGCAGCCTGAAGAAACAAACCAAAGAAAAATGGTAATTACCAAGATTATTTTTATAGCCCGTCACAGTGGTTTATTTTAAAACAAAAATCATGGAATTGCTGCTTTAAGCAACAGATCATTTTCTATTTGTACACAAGGAGCCTGAGTCATTAAGGAGAGCAAAGCAAAAAAAAAAAAAAAGGAGTAACCTTGCACATTGACAAAACCATGTGCATTGAAGGGGGAGGTAAATTTAAAATGTGGGGACAGATGTATAGTTGGAACTTTAAATTTCAGTGTAAAAATAAAGCTATCAAGTATTTGTGTGCTACATGAAATTCTAGCCAGTATTTTCCTTACATGCAAAATAATAAACTCATTTTCACACCTTGTATTGTAACATTGTTTCTCCAGAATCAAATTGACTCCTTTTTTTTGCCTTGCTTTCCTTAATGACTCCGGCCCAATATGATTTCTTGTAGGCAAGCAAATGTATTTGTAAATGATCAAAAGATTACTTGGTTAACTGTGTAAAAAACACAATTTTAAGATGTACATCCTAGGGCCTAGGTTCCCAAAGTGTGCGCCGCAGCTCCCAAGGGTGCCGCGGCGCTGTCACAGGGGTGCCGTGACCAGGAGGAGAAAAAAAACAAAAATTTACCAATCCGACGGCACCCGGGACCCAGCATCCTCCTCCCTCCTCGTTTGTCACTGAACGTTGGGCGTGACGTCATAACGCCCGACATTCAGTGACAAGCGGCAGGAGAGAGGATGCTGGGTCCCTGGCACCGCAGAATTGGTAAGACAGAAGAAATAGAAGAAAGAAGGTCAAGTATGGTAAGTAAAGAAACGGAGGGGAATGGTGATAAGAAACAGCAATGGAGGGGCAAAAGAATGAAGGAGGGGGCAGAGCAAGGATGCAGAGGGGTCAGAGTGAGTGGATGCAAGGGGCACAGAGCGTGTGGATGCAGGGGGCACAGCGTGTGTGGATGAAGGGGGCACAGCATGTGTGGATGAAGGAGGGCACAGAGCGTGTGGATGCAGGGGGCACAGAGTGTGTGGATGAAGGGGGCACAGCATGTGTGGATGAAGGGGGCACAGAGCGTGTGGATGCAGGGGGCACAGAGTGTGTGGATGAAGGGGGGACAGCATGTGTGGATGAAGGGGGCACAGAGTGTGTAGAGATGAAGGAGGGCACAGTGTGAGTTAGCTGTAAATTATTCTTTGACAGAAATATAATTGAAAATAAATATATAAAAATATTCTTTTCCCTTGGATTTATGTGTATTATTTTTGCATACAACTAAATAAGTATTTCTATCCTGACCTAAATATTTATTAAGTTATTTTGACCCAACTACTTATAAAACGGGACTGCTCGATAATTATTTTGGAGGGGTGCCTTGAAAAAATTATGGAGACTCTAAGGGTGCCGCGAACTGCAAAAGTTTGGGAACCACTGTCCTAGTTTATTACTTGTATCTTACCTGCTTAATCATATTGTACTTTTTCTGTCAGGCTAATTTCTATTTAATAAAAAAAATCAGGACAAAGCAATCAAAGACTAGCTATCTGAGATGTGCAGAAATTATTACATTACATTAAGACTGCTTAGAAATGTATAAAAACAAACAAACACAGTGACTACAAAAAGTATTCAATTCCTTGTGGCATTTTTTCACATTTTATTTACATACATCACAGAATCGAAATGGATTTATTTGGCAACTCTTACTATTGATCAAAGCAAAATAATTTGCCATGTTAAATAAAAACAAACAAACTCTTAATTATAAATAAAAAACAAGTCGGTGACCGATTATATACATATTCACCAATTTTGCCAAGATGCACTTAAATAAACCCTGGTCCAGGTGTCTTCAGCTGTCACATAATGTACTGGGGACCACCTGTATACAGTTAGAGTTTCAGTTGAATGCAAAATAACTGAAATGTTGTGCTTCATCGTGAAGACCAAATAATATTTAAAGGTAATCTGAGAAAATATTATTAAAAAGCACTAATTGGAACAATAGAAGATTTCGAACACCTTACTATGCCCATGATAATGGTAAAGTTCTGCAGTAAAAAAAATGTAGAGAATATGGCATAACTGAATTTGTCTAGAACAGGCTATCCTATACAAAATAGTAGGCATGAAATGTGTATACTATTTCTTTTAGGTCCATGTATAACAGATCATTCTTATCAAGCCATAGTTTATTACAGTGATGGCCAACAGGCAGACCTAGGCCCTTTACCCACAGTTCTCAGCTCTTTCCATCTTTTTTGTCAGATTTGTTTGTAATAGCTTGTAACACTTGTTTAAAATGCCTACTGATGTGTTATTACAGAGAGGTGTCTCTTTATTTGATTAAATGTATTGTTGCAGTTTATTAATGAGATTAAGGGCTGGATTTACTAAACTGCGGGTTTGAAAAAGTGGGCATGTTGCCTATAGCAACCAATCAGATTCTAGCTATCATTTTGTAAAAGGTACTAAATAAATGAAAGCTAGAACCTGATTGGTTGCTATAGGCAACATCCCCACTTTTTCAAACCCGCAGCTTAGTAAATATAGCCCTAAGGGTAGTGTCCGGCCCTTTGAAGGTTACAGGGCCGCACCATGTTGCCCCTGAAGTGTATCAGACTGGTTTCTTAGATAATAGTGTATTGGCAAATATCACGCTTGTTATAGAATTGCAGTTTAGGCCATAATAAAAACTTTGCAAACGTTGTAGAAACGAAAGACATCAGTAAATTATGTTCATTTTTTATGAAATGCATTGTATTACATGCATCCGTTGCTAGCTACTTTTATTTTGCTATATTTTGTGCATGATGAGTCTTCTAACTTGCTAATATTGTGACTCTGCACACTCTATAGAGATCTGGTCAATAGATACAAGTGTTGTATATTAATAATAATTGTACAGTTTATAAATACTTTCTTGATACCATGTTTCTCATTCTTCAGTGATGAGACAATAACTTCCTCTAGTAGTTTTGATACTCAAGCACACTGAATAGCTTGTTCATTTGATAAGCTAAATATACACTTGTTCTATGTGCCACAATCCAGCACCAAATATGGGTACACAATTTCTACATAGCTAGGAAACATTATGTTACGTGAAATAAATAGTTTTTGTTACTAGAACCTACCATGTCCGAATCTGGCTTAACAAGGTATTTTTTTATTCTATACAATAGTATGAAGCACTTTTCTAGACTCAGACTGGCCTTTCAGGATACCAGTGGGTCGACATACTTGACACATGAGAAGACACTTCACTCTTCTGTCACATCTCAACACCGTACCAGAAACACTTGTATAGTGAATGAGTGTCTATATTATATATTCTCATACTGTGATTTTGAATATCGGCACAGTCACAGCAAGTGAAAAGGCAAGGAATAAAACTTAGGAAGTATGTAGCCAGTGATTGGTTAGATTGTAATGAGTTCAGCTTGGTACACACTATAGAAAATTACTGCAGATGCAATTTCTGTAACAATTTTACCAACCACTGAAAGTCCCGATGAGCATGGAGTACACACCTACACGATTTACCCTCAGATCTGTGCTCTTCATCTCTTATAACCATCTGCTGAAAAGATTGTGACTCTGCACACTCTATAGAGATCTGGTCATGAGTGCATACACACTTCCCCGACATCGTTGATCCTGGTTTTTAAAAGTTTATAAAACCAAATCAATCGATAAGATGTGCGTTGGATTAATAAAACACGATCATGGGAGAGTACACACTAATGCTATATCTGACCAAATGGTCATTTATCGTATGATCGTCATGATAATTGCTTGAAAATCCTATAGTGTGTACCCAGTTTTAATACTTATAACTATATTAGAATCTTCAGGCTGCATTGTTAAAAATATTGCCTTTGCTTGACTCCCTAATTCATGTTTATAGTTTCATCTTTTATTTATATTAAATTTTCAAGTCCTGTAATCATTTACTATTGGAATTTTGCTATTTTGTATGTTCGTTATTGTTAATGTTCTTCCATTGTAGACTATATACATCCTATATGTCTAATTTTCTAACTATTGTATGGTTTATTTTTATGTTGTGCATGTATTGCCTAAGGAAATCTATCTATCTATCTATCTATCTATCCTCTAACAAATTAATGTCTTATTTCCTCAAGAGAAAGATCCACAAAGTAAATTAGACCCTGAATTACAAATTTGAGGTTGCAGTAAATCAGGCCGCCAAAAAACTGTGACGGTTGGTATATTTATATCCATCAACAACTGTGTGACTATGTTCTTGTCTTTACATGACTGAACATACAGGATTACATCTGACTGACAGATATGCAAATTAACAAGTACTCAATGAGTATAGCATACTTTTCTCGTGACACAGCAGATTTCCCAGTTTATTATAGAGTAATTAGAGATCAAAAACTATGAATTTAGTTAAGTAGAAACGCTACAGTTTTAGTTTGTATATTATTCAGCTCAATTATCCACAACCTTTGCTATATATCTGAATTTCAAATAGCGGATTTATTCTTAAACGTTCTATTGTCGATTTGCAGATTAAATTTAGTGAACTTTTGAGTGCTGTTTGGTACATCACATACAATATATCAAATAAGTAATAGATTATTAAACACAATTTCAGCTTCCAATTGAAGTCTATTTAAAGTGTCACTTTCTTTATTACATATTTACTTTATTGCTGCAACAGTTTAAGAAAGTGCTGGAGTATAGAGGAGTGTAAATAAATAGTTTATTTTGAAATATAGAGCTGATCTGGCACCCAAATCATTGAAACATCTGTTTGCACTGCACCCCTAAGATTAAAATGTGCTTTGGGCATATACCATTTGAGTTTCACGGGTCCGGCATATGGACTTCCATGCTGTTTTATAATACAACAGATGAACGAACTACAAGAATGTTCATATTTGTTGTCACCAGATAGCATAATTCAACAAGAACAGGTTTCGGAGCTACATAACTTTGCTAAACACTCTTAGCACTTATATCCTGCAAATGACGTCTACTTTTGCTGTGACCTTTTCGGTGCTTCTGTTTCAATTACCCATAATGTTACATTGCTATTTGCAACATGTTTGCTACTACTTTGTCATTTATTTTTTATTGTGTTCGTGAAAATGCTAATGGATGGGGCCAAAATTCCTCAAATATGATTTAAGAGACCGATGAGCTTATACAGAAAACAATTACTTCACTTGCTGCCAAAGGTGATTCTACAAGTTTCTAAATCATGGTGTATACCCTAACAAAAATTAAGACAACATGAGGAAGCCATATGTTAAACAAATGAAAAAGTAAAATCTATGGGTTAATTATATAGCGTACTAATTCCGCAGCGCTGTACAGAGAACTTGCATCAGTCCCTGCTCCATTGGAGCTTACAGTCTAAATTCCCTAACACACACACACACACACACACACACACACACACGTCAATTTTGATTGCAGCCAATTAACCTATCAGAACATGACATTTTAGAACTTGCTCAAGAATTGATGATTAGTAAGTGTCCTGATATGTAAAACAAATTTGAAAGGTATACCGTCATTTTCGACATGACTGTATCTCTATAGGAGTGCGTGAAATAAAAAAGGAAGTCCTTTCAACTCTTTCCCTCTTGACTCTGTTTTCTCACTCACCTTACCCGTTTAGCCTGTTGAGACTCTTAATAGATTAGCTGTATATAATCATTGTTGGTGGTACATGCAATAACCGTAGCAGCAGTACATTAATGTATAACTGAACGGCTAATGACTCTTAGAGAGATCACATGATGAATGTCTGCATTCTCTTTCATAGATTTGATTCACAGACTCCACGGAACCAAAATGCCATGTTGCTTTATTCAGCTCTACATATGGGCATAATTTTTTTAACTAATATAATATTTTTAAAGGTTTTGTAAACACAAATTGTGAATTTTACTGTAATGAACAGTAAAATAATATAAACTGGTAATGGTAGATTATCTGTTGTCTTTTTTTTTTTCTATCTCTTTAAATGACAACATTTTGTATGAAATACAGGCACAAGACAAAGCCAAGCTAAAACACAGTAAGTTCCCCTTGCCTACTCAGCCATGCTCAGAATTAATATTTGTTACCAGAAACAATAATTAAGAGATAACTTTTTGTGATATTTTAGTAAATGCACATGTTACCAATGTCTACAACATATATCTATGACCACATCTGTCATCTGTGACCTAGACCAGATTTTTTCCTCTACATGTGGGTGGTCTCGTGATGGCTGACTCTAGAAGACAAGTGTGAAGTGGGTCACAATCACCAGTAAGGAGTGAAGTCTGCATAACTGATTTACACTGCCAGATGTCTGGGTATTTTTTACATATTTTCCACACAGACTTCTAGTATGTAACTGCAGAAAATAGAACAGTTTGTGTACAGTGTATAATATTGGAGGGCTGCAAAATTACTGGGGGGCCACAATCGTTTTCAGGTTCCTCTGATTTTCAGATATGTAATACATTGTATTGGAAGCCACCTTCAGGAACAATGGCACACTGACACTTGGGGTCCCGACTTAAAAGAAAAAAAGTGTTTCAAACCACTGCTTTAGATCATCCTAAATATTGTTTGGTTTATTTTTTTAAATTGTATGCAAAATGTTAACATGAGTCCACTGTTATTATAATTGTCAGGTTCCTTAACCAAAATAATTTCACAGGGTCCAATTTATCAAAATATTGTTATTGAGCATCCAAGTTGCAGTACCTCCTGGAGTGGGGCTGGGGGTGGGATATAATCAGAAGGTCCAATGAAAGCCAAAATCAAGGATATTGTAGCTTCTTATTGGTCACACTCAGTTTTTTGTTCAGCAGCCATTTTAACTTCAATAGTATTTTTCATTTTTTTTTTCAAATTTAAAGGATACAGAAAAAAATGAAGGGGAGGGGGAAGGGAAGGCCAGAAGAATAAAAAAAGGGAAGGGGGGGGGTACATAGTAGGGTAAACACATTACATTGCATCGAGATTTACGGTACTTAATACAATAGAGACTATCAGGTCAGTAGGTCAGTAATACAACAAAGAAAACCGGCAACAACAACAAGGGGGGGGTCACACTCCCAATGAGATATTCCCATCAGAAAGCTATGTGGATTCTGGCAAGGGTTCATTCAAAGTGAACTGTGAAAGGGGTAACAACCAATCAGTACGAGCTCTAGTTGCCCCCTCTCCCGCTGTAGTATATACGTGCCAGGAAAACCACTTTATTAGGGGTGATGAAGGGGATGAAGAATATGGCATCCCCCACGTCTCCATCTCAAAGCTAAACTGTACTTTAGCAATCACTTTATTTAACACGGGCAGGTCGAGGGTTTTCCAGTTTTAAGCCAACGCTGCCCTAGCAGCTATCAAAATGTGGCAACACACATATCTAGCATGAAGAGGGAATTGTGGTGGAAAGTGCTGTAGTAAAACCACTTCCAGGGTAGGATCTACTTTTTGAGAGGTGATCTTATTGGCAAACTCAAACACCTGCTCCCAAAATGGACAGAGGAGGGGGCAGCCCCAAAATATGTGCATAATATCCCCTTTTGAGCCGCATTGTCTCCAACAAAATTTATACTGAGCGGGCCACATTTTGTGAAGACGAGTCGGCATAATGTAGAGTCTATTAACTTCACCATCATTTCCGAATGATTCACACATTTGGACATTTGAAAATAATTAACAAATATCTTCCTCCATTGACCAGTGGTGAGCGTAATATCAAGGTCTATTTCCCATTGTAGTTGGGATCTGGACTTAGTATCCAAAGTGGGAGGAAAGAGAAATTTATACCAAAAGGTAATACTTGCCCTATTAAAACCCTTTGTCAATCTCGTATCTATTAGGGCTGGGGTACGAGACATTTCCAATCCCTGGCCAGGGAGGGTAGAAAACCAATGTCTAATCTGCAAATATTTATAGAATTCCTGTGCCGGGAGACAAAACTTATCCTGTATTTGCGAAAATGACAGAAGCTTCTGCTCCTCAAGTAGATCTGACCAAAATTTAGCCCCATTCTCAATCCAACGATTTAGGTTTAACTCTGGGATAAGTTTTGCTACAGTTACCAGTGAGATATTCGTAGTAGGGACCGTGAGATTTTGGCTATTAGCAGTAAACCCACTCCACACCGCCAGGGAGTCTTTAATCATCTTGGGAAGGAAAGCAGTTGCCGGACGCCAGGATTTAGGGACCCAGATCAAGTCCTATAGTGGGAACCTCAAACACAATGCCCTTTCTAAATCAAGCCACGGTTTCTGATTTGGGGGAGAGACCAATCTCTTATTTGGGATAATAGACAAGCGTGATGATATTTATGTATATCTGATAACGCTAGACCACCATGTTGCTTGGGCAGGCACAGCCGAGAGCCAGCTATACGAGGGGGTTTACCTTTCCATACATATGTCATCATAATTGACTGCAGTTTATCAAACAATGGTTTCGGGATGCTAGCAGGTATAGTCCGAAATAGATGCATCATTTTTGGTAGCACCGACATCTTAAAGGTTGCCAACCTCCCCAGCCAAGAGATCTCGCAGCAGGCCCATGATTTGGTTAATGTGAGTAGCTGCTGTATCAAAGCAGTATAATTTAGATCGATTGTGCTACCCAGGGATGGGGTGATCTTTATGCCTAAATACGGGAGGGCTACTTTTCCAGGAGTATTGAAAAGTTTTCTTAAGATTTCAGCAGCCATTTTAAAGTCATGAACAAACATTTTCACCACTTCAGCTTTAAGTAAAAAGTTAGGGAAGAGATCAAATAATTTAGTACATGGAAAGTTTTTTTTATTTTTTATTATGCTTTGTTAATTAATGTTAACTGATCATCAATTAATATGATCATTCTATTTATCAAGGATTACAGTTGAATGGGATGGCCATTAAGAGCATATGACAGTTTCAGTCAATCCCAGACCTGAAAAACAAGTCACTTGTTATTTGGCACTTGCCCATTTTTTTCAGGGATGGAATATCACCCACAGTCTTACTGCCTCTGTAGTTCTCTGCTTTACTCGTCCGGAATGTATGTGCAGGTTGTTTTGGTGAGTGCCCTATGACTTGTAGCCTGAGAGTGATGCACAGGAAGCACCAAACATTGCATTTCCCATTGCTCCTGATGTCAGACAATACCATGTGCCATTGTGCAGTCAATAGCTGTTATCTCAGGTCACACTATCCCTGACATAATCAGTTGGAGTAATAGTAAAACAGCCAAAAAATGTATGCATATAATGGATTTTACAGACATAATCCACTTGCTATGTCCCACATGTTTACAAGAAATCATCCCGTTAGAAACAGGTCCACATCCGTTATGGGCTGGGAAAATATTTTGTCTAAACACACTTAGCAACAAAGGGTACCTAGGCAGTGTGTTTTAAGCAAAATGCAATTTGTTACATAGAAGGCAATGTAGATAAAAATAACATACAGTTATCAACTACAGCATACACATGTGATGGAAGCACAGTTCCTAGTCACTAATCCATGAACCCTCAGTACAGTCAAAACACAGGATATATCCCCTTTAACGGTGGGCGGACAAGAGACAGTAGTCAGGTGGGCCAGTGATAAGGAATAATCCTGAGGGTCTTCCCCCATGGTGGTTGGGGACTGTTGGATCCCTGTGGGGAAGGTGCCTAGGAGTCTAATCCAGGGATACTAGCATAACAATGACCTGGTTGACTAAACAGGAGAGATCTCATAGTATCATACATGTGTACGGTGGCTTAGTGGTTAGCACTTCTGCCTTACAGCACTGGGGTCATGAGTTCAATTCCCGACCATGGCTTTATCTGTGTGGAGTTTGTATGTTCTCCCCTTATTTGCGTGGGTTTCCTCCGGGTGCTCTGGTTTCCTCCCACACTCCAAAAACATACTGGTAGGTTAATTGGCTGCTAACAAATTGACCATAGTCTGTGTGTATGTGTATGTTAGCGAATTTAGACTGTAAGCCCCAATGGGGCAGGGACTGATGTGAGTGAGTTCTCTGTACAGCGCTGCGGAATTAGTGGCGCTATATAAATAAATGATGAGGGTGATGATGCGTACACCAATTGTTAATCCCAGACATCTCGCCCCCACTTATCCCTGATTTACATCCTACCTGGTGTCATTTCAGAATACCCTGTCTGGCTTATGTAACCATGTTCCTATTAACATAAATATGTGTAGAATAAAATAATATGTGTTAAACAGATGCACATAAACTGTAAGCCAGTGAGACGTTGAAGGTTCATAGTATGCCGATAGAGCGCAGAATCGTGATGGTCCAGAGTTGAGCCATATTGAAAGCTTTCAATATATATATATATATATATATATATATATATATATATATATATATATATATATATTTTTTTTATTATTTTTTTTGAACACACAGACACTTCACAGGTGAAAAAAAAAAATAGAGAATGAGAATAAGTGAACAGAGAAGATTTGAAACCAAGCAGTTGTGAGACCAATACATGTTTGCAATCAGGAAAATCAAATCTGAACTTTCATTTAGATTCAAATATAATAAGGTAGTGATATACATCAACAAGTCTTTTGTTATGTGCATTGTAAGCTTCTCTAAATGACTTCTCATTTACACTATGAAAGAAAGTTATTAGGTATGAAACAAACCACGTTTTCAGTAGTGCAGGAGAGTCATTGTTGTTTTGTTTTCCTTTTTTTTTTTTTTAAAAACCTCCTGAACTTAACAGTGCAACAAAGATAGACTTGGATATGTTACTTTCATAGTTTGTACAATACTTTAATAGATTTTGCAAAACCCAATCAAAATTCCAAAGGCATTGTTTAAATATGCTTAGTAATCAGTATTCTTTCTATTCTTTGCTTTTTTTTTTCTTTATGCCCACTGTTCTTGTCCAGTTCTGTTCTCTGGATAAAAAGCCTTATCTAATGAGAAGTTCATATTGCAGTGTAATACTGCTCCCTGTCACAGAGGTGGCCATACAGTCAATCGTGATCAAAGCCAGTTGGTTGCTCGATCTTGATTGCGGCCATGCCGGGCTGCGGCCATGCTTCAGGTGAATGCTTCCTCTGTGCTCACACATTGTCACAGCTGCCTGGGACATCACAAATGTGCATTTTTCTATGTGTTTCTGGGATTGGTAATGGACGGGACTGCAGTACTGGAATCTGTTTAATGCACCTATGAAAATGATTGCCTGTATCTGGTATTCTGGGCCAATGAAAAGTTATTATTACCTCTCTCAACCTCTGGCCTACCTCCCACATCCTGCCACTCATGCTGACCCCATAGCTCTAAGTGAGCACCTACTAACATGCCCCCCACATGGTGCCTATCAGAGCCCATTGCCATTTGCGGCCTCCCTCTGCCCCACTCCTGGTCCTCACTCCCATGATTTTTACATTTCATTGCCTAGTTGATCTAACAAATATTACATTTTGTACTATGAAAGAATGCAAACTTTTTTTTCGTCTTTAGAGTAGATCACTGAGTTCAAAGGTCTGGCCCCTCCTGACTAATGCATTGACAATCTGCTGTTCAGTGCAACCCAGCAGAATGTATTTGTCCCAACAAGTTACATTTTTTATTTTAAAACTTACTGAGCACACAGCTTAGAAGATGGGTACAATGAACATGTCCCCTTCTGCCCTTTTCTTATACTAGCAGATGCCATCTGCTTTAACAGTTTTATCCAATATGACATCATTCATTGGCAAAAGGGTGATGCTTGTTAAATTGAATCATGTTGGAACTCAGCAACACAATGGAGGTTTTAGAGATGTATCACTGATGATAATGGAGATTCCCTTCAGGGGCTATATTTACAAAACTGCAGGTTTGAAAAAGTAGAGATGTTGCCTATAGCAACCAGTCAGATTCTACCTGTCATTTTGTAGAATGTACTAAATAAATGGTAACTCGAATCTGATTGGTTGCTGTAGGCACTATCTCCACTTTTTCAAACCCGCAGTTTACTAAATATACTCCTAGGACTTGTACAAGAGAGAAGTAGGAGATGAAAGTGGTTCATAGTGGGTTTGCATTGAGTATGCGGAGAGTTTGCTGCATGAAAGTTAGAAAAGACGAAAAAACATGTCCACACTTGTATTCATTTTTCTGCTCCCTTGTGATTAACAACAAGATTTAAAGTTATCACTTGTTTTGCAGAAAGTTGCATCATTGTTTCAACAATATATAACAGTATCAGTAGTCTCGGTTTCCTGTCAAGTTCTAATGCAGTAAATAGGGATGAGAGAGGGTGTGAGAGCATTAAATAATATTTTGTCAAATGTGAACCCATGAAGGAGGAAGAATCCCCTATTTTCACTACTAGAAAAATGAAGGAAAGGAACCCACTGCTTTTACTTTTGGGTCAAATTTGCCTTTCAATAAGAAATTGCCAGTTGAAATCTCCAGTTCACAAGTTGGTAGGTTAGAAACACTAAAACAGTTAACAGACATGAGATTTCATGTCTGCAATAGAATGTCTGATAAGTGGAACGTCTCAAGAAAAACATACAGGTGGAGGTTGAAGATGATATGCGGGGGATTATGTAAAGCCATTCATCTAACAGAATAGCAAAATTTCCACACAACATTCAAAACAATCAAAAAATACTTTTTTTTAAGTTTGAGCTAAATTATAATCAAATCCCCCACCTGCAAACAAAATTGAAACTTCTTGACAGATGTGATTTAAAAAGCCAAAAAAAATCTGTATCGAACTCAGCTGTGAAAAGCTTCTAACACATACTTCCTCAATGTTTCATAGACAGCTGCATGGTCAAGAGCTGTCTGAGCATTACAACTGTGTTCTTCTTTCAAATCGTGTACCTGGAAATTAGATCTGAAAATATTCTGGTAAATAGGTCCTCATTCATGTTGCACAATTGATGTGCACAGTTCAATGCACTGGTTTTGCATTGGTATGTCTGCATTAGAGATGCTCAGGCTCGGTTCCTCGGGAACCTAATACACCTGAACTTAGGGGATCCGAGTACCAAGCCTAATCGGCTCGGTATTGTTGCGCGCCCTCGGAATTGAAAACGGGGCAGAACGTCATTGGGACGTTGCCGGATCTAGGATCTCGCGAGTTTTGAATTCCTTTTTAAGATCCAACATAGCGAGGGGTGGGAAGGATGGCAGACCCCCATTTTTCTTTTCTGCCACTACTGTGTGCCAATGTGTACTAGATGTGCTAGGAACTGCCGTGTGTTTGTGTCATTGCTTTGTCGCTTAGCATCCAGCCAGGTCGCTGCAGTATTTGTCCAAAATTGTATGAAAATAATATTGTGACCCGTGAGGTGGTCAAAATTGATTGCAAATGACTTGAAATTAGTGTTATTGAGGTTAATAATAATGTAGGAACAAAAAAGAGCAAAATTATGTGATTTTAGCATGTTTTCGGGTTTTTTCTAAAAAATACAAAACCAAAAAACACGAGGGCGGTTTTGCCCAAACCAAAACCAAAACACGAAGCTAATCCAGATCCAAAACCAGTTCACGGGGGTCAGTGAGCATCTCTAGTCTACATAGTCTGTCCAGAACACATTAAAGTGCATGCTTCCTCTCCAATATCACGTCTACGTATATGGAGAGTCGGAAAAACGTCAGCAGATGCATGGTGCAAAGTATAAATGCCACATTAGATGTCCAACCTCCTGTCACTTTAGAGCCACCAAACTCTGAAGTAGAGTAAAATTCAATTAGGGGAGTGAATATGGCCAGATTCACCTCTGCAAAATTATATCTCATTTTTGCACTGATCCACAAAACTTGGTGCATCAGTTTGTCTACTTTTCAAGGAATATCACTCCCGTTACCCAACCCTCCCTTCAGCCTGTGCAAACATCTACATTTCTGCAAAAGTCACCATCTTGCATCACAATTCTAGGTACTTTGGTGAAATCTAGGTGCACTTGCACATTCTAAGGTATATAGTGGGACCAAATATGATTTTGCACTGCACCTCAGCTATTTTGCGCTTGGTAAATTACATCCAAAGTAGGTAGAAGAGACAGTAGTACTGTGTGCAGGGAGCTATGCTTGAACAAGTGTTGATTTGCACTATAATCACTATTTTCCAAACTTCAGGAGGTTCCATATGAAATGTGTAGTAAAAAAAGCTTGCAGTCTTTTTCCATTCGTTATAATTGTGAATGCAGCCTTTAAATGACCACTACTATTGATAGTACAATATAAAGGTGTTCTTAATGCAATTTCCCTAACCTGAGAGGTCTGAGCACTGTTGCACAGTGCCACAAAGATTTAACTTGTGCTACATGGAAAAAGCAACGTATTTATTTCTTTAGAGGTTGCACCTCATCGACTCTATAAGTTCCATCTTTGTCAGAGTTTACTTCTTTCAAGACATTGTTTGGGAGGTCCCTGGGATCACCATTAACCTGAAGCTGAGACTGATGAACTTGAATTCACAATTCAACACCAGGGTTCCCTTGTACATTAACAATTGTCTCCCAATTTGAACAATGAGTTGTGAGTGTGTGCTTGCGCTGTAAAGTGACCAAGATTCTATAGTATTGCATTTAACTACACCAAGTAAGTTGGAATCTGAGAGCATGTGAGCAAGCTAAAGTGAATGTTTAAGTGTAAAAAAGTGAGTTAAAGTGAGAGTGTCAGTTCTTCAGCCAACTCTGTGGAGTAATTAAATTATAATGTGAAAACTACTGCAATGTAATGACAGTAATGACATTTAATTTGCAAAGTAAGTTTATTTAAACAAATTGTATTTATTTTATCAGAAGGTACATTTGCTGCATCTGTTATTAGACCTGCATGTGCTAACTTTAACCCACAGGATCCTGAGATTGGGGAGAGACTGAGCTGCAGTCAGGTGGTTGATACAACGGTACTACAATGTAAACCTAACACACCACAGGCAAACATAGGTTACAAGTCGTCTGTCAATTTTGATTTTACGTGGCTAGAAACAATCAATTTTAATAGTTTAAATTTCTAGATAATAATAACAGTCAATAGTGGGCACTGCATGAAAGCACAAGAAGATTGAGACAACTTAATCCATAGTTACCAAAGAAACTGATTATTGAATTGGATGGGTGTGGAACAAGATCAGTTAACTGTATAGATCTACTTCATTGTAACAGTTTTGAATCACTGTGATAATTTTTTTTTTAATTAAACTACATATTGTCTGCTACTGCCATACTGCTGTTTATTACGGCCTAATCAGGAAAAGTAAGGAAATAATATGTAATTATATAATAAAATAATATATAAATGTGGCATGATCATTCTCAAAATTATGAGTTGTTTTAAATAACATAGCTTCAAGCAAATCACTGTGGGTAAGTTAACAAGGGCTTAATGTATTAAGCAGAGGTCTGCTTTTTGTCACCAAGCTTGAATTGTTGCATTAGTTGTGGTCTCTCAAAATACAGTCATATTCCCTGAAGGGAAAATACACCAAAACTACTTTACATAATCCATGTTTGGAGAGAGCTCTGTACAACGTTGTGACCAGTGCAACCAGTCACATGAAATGCATTATCGACAGTGAAGGTAGAGAGATAATGTGTCTCCCCAAAGAATCTATAGCACATAATCACGTTTCCTATGCATATATGTAGAAAAACTTACCCTTTTTAGTGCACTTATTATTATATCTCTCCTAAAGAGATATATTTATAAAATGCATTACTAGTTGTGTTGAACAACAGATAATTAAACAGTTGTAAAACAGATTAGCATAACAGCATGCTTCTTGCCGTGATGTATCATTTCTGTATGACAATTAGTTATCACCATTTTTATTCAACAATCATTGTAACTTTTTGGCATATTAAACTCCATTTTTAATAATGTTCTGTCTTTGTGATCTTAAAAAATTCACATTTCAGATAGGCTTGGTATCTCTGATTCACTTAAGTTGTGTTTGCATGTTGGGATAAATCAGGGAGTAACTGAAGGCTTCATAACGGTGTTTTTAACAGTAGTTTTTTGGGGGCATTTTAGTAATTTTTAGACAGACCAAGGTTTTTTTTTATTAACCCCTTCACTGTCACTCCACTTTTGGTGGACTCACAAACAGTGGCGGATCCAGGGGGGGGGGGCTTTCTGCCGACAGCTACACACTGTGCAGGTCCGTTCAGCAGTGACAGTGTGCTGCCCGGCTGCTCTGATTGTGTTTTAAACACAATCAGAGCAGCGGGACAGCACACTGTCACTGCTGAACGGACCTGTACATACTGTGCAGCCGCCGGCAGCCTTAGAAGTCGGAAAGGGGGCGGGACCTAAATCGCCCTCCCTACATCGCCCCGGGTATAGTCATTTCCTAGATCCGCCCCTGCTCACAAATCCACAAGTCTCACAGATTCCAGTAAAAGAAAGAAGACTTGCTGATACTTGCAGTCCTTCTCTGTAAGACTCTGATTCAGTCAGTTCACCAGAACCGAAATATCTAGCCAGTCCTGACACTCCGTTCCTCATGGATCAGAGACAAAGCCTAATCACTGGGGATGTGATTAATTTTGGCATTCTGTCTGGGTTAACCCTGAGGGCTGGGCTCAGATGCTACCCATTTTTGAGTCAGACCCCCTGCCAGAAACAGCTCCACACTGTCCACAGATTCCAGGTTCACACACATGATCTCCTGAAAGGAACCTAATTGATGGTGAAATAATATCTAGGTGTATTGTTCCAGGGATGATGCTTTGCTAAGATGGCTACAGTTTTTTAGGAAGCATATTACTGAATTTAACATGAAGACACCATATAGGCACACATTATATATAGTAATGTATGGGCTTAAAACATAAATGGAGTGCTGGAGGATCTGGGGGGGCACATCATGGCTACAGTCCACAGTTTGTAAGAATTACTTCACTGCAATGGTATACACCCAGCGGCACTGGTATCACTAGAGTGGGATATCAAATAGCCCCCAGTCCAAAGTCTCTTCTTCCAATTCAAAGCATTTGTAGAGGCATCCCATCTGTTACAGAAGACTTGTCTGGGATATGAATTAACCTCCGATAATCATTGAAGTTGATTCGGCTTCTAGTTCCTCCATAGTCATCTCCTGGAAATGTTTCTTGGAATATCTTGGCCACTCCTCTTCAACCTCCACTTTTTATGTTTCAGTGACTGACACCTTGGATGTCTGGCCACAATGCAGTAGGAGTACTTCCTGAATCGGGGCCTTCATCTTCTCAAGAAGGTGATTATACTTCTTGCTTCTCCTCAGGAACACAATTTAACAGGGCTGGAATCCGTTACTCTTGATGGGGCTGGGACCCACAAACAATATTGTGGGACTTAGACCTACTAACACTTACTGGGTCCATCTCATTGTGGTTTTCCAGCTCTTGGGTCATAGCACAACACTTCACACTGCTGGCAGGGAGGGCACACCCTCCCCAGCATATCTTCCTCAGCCAAAACTTAGGCAGACCATAGACCTAGCTTAATATCAATCTCACTACTTCCAGTGGGCCTACAATCACAGTAATGCTAAGACCCACTTCACAGGCTCTCGAACCCTGTCTTCTATTCCACTTCTCTTACTGGTACAACTTAAAGTTTGTCCCCTGTTCTTGGGATCTGCCTTCCTGGGTCACCATTCAATTGATCACTGGTGGATGCACAGACTCTTGCCCAGTCTGCACTTAGGCAGACAATAGCCCTAACATAATGCAACTATCTCTTCCTAGTGGGGCTGTACACACTCTGGTTACTGTGTCTGAGTCCCAATCCTTGCTTGCCGCTCCTAGGCCTTCCAGGCTCTGAGCACCAATCATGATAGGGTCCAGACCAGCTCACACTACAGGTGCCTCCTGGCTAAGGCTCCTCCAGTCCTCAAGCTTAATATTGTGGGCAGGGTACATGGACCCACCATCAATCAGTAATTTGGAACACAGACAGACCATAGCTCTAGCCCAAGTCCGTTCTCATTTCCATTGGAGATGGACCCACCTTTGCTTCTGTTTCCAGGGTTTATGGGGGGTTCAGACCTGCTCTTACTACCTAGGCTATCTAATGCTACTCACCCAGTCCTCACGCTCAGTATTACTGGTAGGGTGTACAGCCCTTCCCCCAGCCTGTGCTTCGCCCACACTCTTATTCAGAGCCCTTGTGTTGGGCGTTCTGCATCCATGGATTCATCTTCCTGTGTGTACCAGCCCTGACCAGACTTCATCTAGACAGATCATTACATTAGCCTAATGCTGGGGTCACCCCTCTGGGATCTCCCTTGCGAGACACAGCCCATCATGTGGTACTTCTCAGTTAGTGTCTACGTCTCCACCAAGCCAATACTTTTGTCAACCTCGGAACCTCCAGTGGCTTTTCACCACCAGTGTACATGTATCACACAAAAAGTGGTATGTCAAATATTTGCAGAGCCCCAGAACTTGTACATTTCCCTGCAGCTCTACCCAGTTTGCCTAAATGGGACTGGATGATTCTGTAATCTGCCACCAAAATGTCATGATACTTTGGCAACCACAGGTTATTTGTCCTCAGTACCCTGGAAACATAACATACTTTCCCAGCCAGGCAAATAATAAAAATATTAGCATTTTTATGACAACAATAATTATAGCACTTTCAAGAAATGGTTAACATCGTCATACTAGGGCAAATGGGTCATACATCCCACAAGGGGTACAAATGCAACATTATACCAGCCTATATTAGCCAGACCTGGTATATCTGTTCCGGGACGGCCCTTATGGTGCAGCGGCACCACTGTTAATACTGGATCTCAGTATCTATGTGTAAGACCTCGTGCCAGCTCCACACTGTACATATGCTGGTACACCTGAGCTGGTCAGCAGTGAGAGTTCCCCAGAAGGAAGTGGTTCTAGGAGCTAAGGAGCCTAGTGGTAGCAGCAGTAAAAGCCCCTCCTACTGCGGTTAAGGGGAGCATTTAGGATAATGAAAGGGGACGTGACAAGGCAAGACCAGCCATTCCCCAACACAACATGGACAGGGTGGCATAGAAGGCCCATCCTGTCACAGTATTGTTCCAGCGTTGACCACTTTCTTGCTAGCATGACTACAGTTTTTTACACAGACATAGTATACAGGGCCGGACTGGGACTAAAAATCAGCACTGGCATTTAACATACATAGGCCCACCTCAGTTCAATCATGAAAGAAATCTGTGCGGCGGCGCCGAAAAGGGCATGGCCGCATTGTGTTGTGGGTGTGGCCAACATGGGGCATTGATACATACATAATAAAACATTACATTTATCTCTGCTTCTGGTGCTGCTGACATCCATAAGGGTGGGAACTTCCTGCAGAGTGAGCAGGGAAGCTCTTTGTCTCATGAGATTACAAAATCTTGTGATACTTAGAGCTCCTTGGCTTGCTGCAGGCTGTGTCCTGTCTGGGAACTGAGAGCAGCTATCAGTTCTCTTCTCCTAACCAGAGCTGGATTAAGGCGCAGGTGGCCCGGGGTATTTAAGACAGCAGGGCCCTATTATGTAACATGGTTATCATTTTAGACAAATACACAGGCAATACTGTGTACCCTACTGTTAGAAGCACACAGCTTTGCCTTCACAAGCAGTACGTAGTGAAGCGGGACATACCTCCCAACTGTCCTTGCAGTCAAACCAAATCCTGACTATGTGAGACAGTCACCCAAATTCAGGACTGCCCCACCAGATTCAGGACAGTTGGCAGATTGTCCTGCTCTCTTTTACCTGTCTTGCTCACTTTCACCACTTGTAGCAGCTGGTTTCTTTAGCTCAGTTATTTCTTGTCTTGATCCTGGAATATTGGATGCCCTATTTTGAAAAAAAAATGGGGTTAAAACAATAGCACTCACATTTTATAATTAGGCCTCCCTCCAGTCCCCACAATAATAATAATATTCACATTTAATAAGTAGACCTATTTCCATCCAACCAGCCCCAACATTAAATTAACAGTATACCCATTTACTCAAAACATATTTCCCTCCCTCCAAACAGTCCCAACAATAAATTAAATAGCATTAAAGTTTAATAAATATAGCCATTTTCCACAACCATCCCCAACAAATAATTCATATTCACATTTAATAAATAGCTCTCCTCCCCAAAATCAGCCCCATACAGGGGCGAACGGAGATTTATCGGGCAGCTCTCGCAGGGGGTGTTTTTTGGGGGGGTGGGGGGGTGTTTCCCCTCCGACCCCAAAAAAAAACACCCCGCGCAAGAGCTGCCGCGGCGCTGTCTAAGAAGCGTCCGCGGCGCTGCTGTATACACTACAGCAGCGCCGCGGACGCTTCTTTGACAGCGCCGCGGCTGCTGTATAGGACAGTGCAGCTATAGCGGCCACTTAGTTAGCGCAGGGGGGAGTTTCCTGGGGCTTCAGAAACCCCCCCTGCGTGCGCCACTGCCATATTCAATTGATAGCCCACCCCAGCATTAAATGAAAGATTCTTTCACCTCACCTTAAATAATTAACCCCCACCTACACTCCACAATTAAATAGCCTACCTCCCAACACTATATTAAGATCCTCCCTTCCCTCACATATTATATATAAAATACTGCGCACGCACACTATATGAACATGGCCAAACACACATGCACACTATAGCAACATGGGGCCCCACAGCCACACTATTAGCCCCACTATTAGACGCACTGTTTGCTCCACTGTTTGTTTGCTCCATTTTGCCCCACTGTTTGTTTGCCCCACTGTTTGTTTGCCCCACTGTTTGTTTTAGCCCCAGTTTGTTTGCCTCACTGTTTGCCCCACTGTTTGTTTTAGCCCCAGTTTGTTTGCCTCACTGTTTGCCCCACTGTTTGTTTTAGCCCCAGTTTGCCCCACTGTTTGTTTGCCCCAGTTTGTGTGCCCCAGTTTGTTTGCCCCAGTTTGTTTGCCTCACTGTTTGCTCCACTGTTTGTTTGCTCCATTTTGCCCCACTGTTTGTTTGCCCCAGTTTGTTTGCCCCACTGTTTGTGTGCCCCAGTTTGTTTGCCCCAGTTTGTTTGCCCCATTGTTTGTTTGCCCGTTTGTTAGCCCCATTGTTTGTTTGCCCCATTGTTTGTTTGCCCCATTGTTTGTTTGCCCAAGTTTGTTTGCCCCATTGTTTGTTTGCCCCATTGTTTGTTTGCCCCATTGTTTGTTTGCCCCAGTTTGTTTGCCCCAGTTTGTTTGCCCCATTGTTTGTTTGCCCCAGTTTGTTTGCCCCATTGTTTGTTTGCCCGTTTGTTAGCCCCATTGTTTGTTTGCCCCAGTTTGTTTGCACCACTGTTTGTTTGCCCAAGTTTGTTTGCCCCAGTTTGTTTGCCCCATTGTTTGTTTGCCCCATTGTTTGTTTGCCCCATTGTTTGTTTGCCCCATTGTTTGTTTGCCCCACTGTTTGTTTGCCCCACTGTTTGTTAGCCCCATTGTTTGTTTGCCTCAGTTTGTTTGCCCCATTGTTTGTTTGCCCCACTGTTTGTTAGCCCCACTGTTTGTTAGCCCCACTGTTTGTTAGCCCCACTATTACTTACACACACAGACACACTCTTACTTACACACACACACACACACACACACACACACACACAGACACTTACCTTTTTACTTCCAGCAGCAGCACTCAGCGCGCTGCCCGGCAGACGGAGAATCAGTGACAGCCTCCTATGCGACCAATCACATGGGACGGCACCCCGTGACAGGTGCCATCCCATGTGATTGGTCGCATAGGCGGCTGTCACTGATTCTCCATCCGCCGAGCAGCGCGCAGAGTGCTGCTGCTCGGCGGGCAAGCAGACCGGCCCATTTGGCCATCAGCCCTTCTGGCATTTGCCAGAAGTGGCAGATGGCCAGTCCGGCCCTATTAGTATATGTACAAATTATATAAAATAACTGTATGGGCTTAAAACATAACTGGAGAGCTGGAGGATCGGGGGGGGGGGGGGATTAGCAACAGGACTAAAAAGTATACTGATCACAGAAACGGGGCACTGCAATGGTAGTGTTGAAATAGCCCTTCGTTTCCTCATAGTGAGTGAACCACACAGCACTGGAGTATAAAATTCTGATATTTCAATGCTTTAAAGCAGGGGTCCTCAAACTACGGCCCGCGGGCCACATACGGCCCTCTGAGGACATTTATATGGCCCACCGGCATGGCCGGATTAAGGGGGGGGCAGAGGGGGCACTCCAAGGGCTCCCCACCGCCCGCATCATCTCACCTGTCAGCAGCGCCGGATTTCTTTTTCAAATACACTCGGCGTGTGTGCCGGCAGTCGGCGCAAGGGGAAGGGAGGGGTACCCTGCAGCGCCGCCAATAGGCAGTCTCAGGCATTTTTTCCCCCAAGTACACGCAGCGCGCACGTCAGCGCTTGGTGCGGGTGTACTACGCGGGAGGATGGTCGCGGAGTCTGCCTAAGTAATGAATGAATGTGCAGCGCGCCCTAGTCTCTCCTTGCTTCCTTTTCAAAGTGAAGACTGTGCAGTCTATTGATACAGTGCACAGCCCCTACCTCACGTCTGATGGCCACTCCTGTTCAAACTCCGCGGTGGGCCCACTTCTTCTGACCTGTGGCTGCGCCCTGCCGTCCTGTACAACAGCTAGGAATCTTAAGGTGAGTAATTTTCAAGAAATACAGGGACACACATACACTGATATATACATTAGGCACACACTTACACTGGGCACACTTACACTGGGCACACTTACACTGGGCACACATATACTGGTACACATATACTGGTACATATACTGGGACAGGCATCCTGGGCACGCATACACTTGTACAGACACACTGGGCACGCATGCACTTGTACAGACACACTGAGCACACTTACACTGGTACACACACTGGGCACACATACACAGGTACAGACACTTGGCACACTGACACTGGGCACACTGACACTGGTACAGACACTTGGCACAATGACACTGGGCGCACATACAAGTACAGACACTTGGCACGCTGACACTGGGCACACATACACTGGTACACACACTAGGCCCGCATACACTTGTACAGACACACTGGGCACACTTACACTGGTACACACACTGGGCACACATACACAGGTACAGACACTTGGCACGCTGACACTGGGCACAGATACACAGGTATGGACACTAGGCACACATACACTGGTACACACACTAGGCACACATACACTGGTACACACACTTGGCACGCATACACTTGTACAGACACACTGGGCACACTTACACTGGTATACACACTGGGCACACATACACAGGTACACACACTAGGCACACATACAAAGAGACAGACACTTGGCACGCTGACACTGGGCACAGATACACTGGTACACACACTAGGCACACATACACTGGTACAGGCACCCTGGGCACACATACACTGGAACCAGACATTGACCATCTCATTAGCCAAAAGTAGGCCCATAGTTCCCATTGAAATACTGGTAAATTTGTTGATTTAACTTTACTTCATTTTAAATATTGTATTTGTTCCCGTTTTGTTTCTTCACTTCAAAATAAGATATATGCAGTGTGCATAGGAATTTGTTCATAGTTTTTGTTTTTACTATAGTCCGGCCCTCCAACCAGGGGCAAACGCAGGATTTTTAAGGGGGGGTTTCCAAATAGTTGAATTCGGAACAAAGCAAAATAAAGCATAAAAAAATCATTCCTACCACACACTAAAATACTGTACATTAAAACAATCTAAACCCTTCATTAAAATGAGTATTGAAACTCCATATCAAAACTAGCAATGGTACCGCACATCAAAATAGCATTGATAACACACATTAAAACTAGCAATGATACTCCACATTAAAACGAACACTGATACCGCACATCAAAATAGCATTGATAACACACATTAAAACTAACAATGCTAATGTACATGAAAAAAACGAACAACAAAAACAAGAAAAAAACATTTATAACATGACACAAGTTTGGACTATATATATATATATATATATATATATATATATATATATATATATATATATATATATATATATAAACACACATACATATTAACATATATATATATATATATATATATATACACACGTATATATACATATACACACACATATATATATATATATATATATATATATATATATATATCTAATATATAAATGCTTAGTGGCGTCTGTGTGTGTGTGGAAAAAAAAAAACAAGTTGCAGCGCCACCTGCTGGGCAGAGGTATACACTGACCTACTAAATTCTTAGTGTGTGTGGGAAAAAATTTTCAAAAAGGGCTGGAATTTGGTAGGGCTCAAACTCATTTTCGTGAGGTAATTTTACCTCATGAACACACATGTGTAGAGGCGTGTGTTAGTGTGTGTGTGTGTGTGTGTGTGTGTGTGTGTGTGTGTGTGTGTGTGTGTGTGTGGGGAAAAAACTATTTTCTCAGAAAGGGCTCATACAATTGACCTGAAATTTGGTATACTGACATTATTTGACAAAAAAATTAGAATAGTCAAGTCAGTTAACTTCCATCATCCCCCCTTCCCCCCGTGGGAGGGGTAGTAAAGGCTAAATTTACAAGTTGAGGGGTCAAACTCATTTTCGTGAGGTCATTTTACCTCATGAACACACATTAAAAAGGGCGCTTGCGTCGGGAAGTAACGATCTTCCCCTGAGGAGGCCTGGGCTAGGCCCAAATGCATGACAAGAACCTTTTTAAGACCTTAAGTATCTTGATTTGACTAGAATGCATGAGTATCATGCACGGGTTAACTTGTATATAAATATGTTTATATATATATATATATATATATATATATATATATATATATATATTTATATAGATTTGTTATTTGGTTACAGGGTGAAATGAGATGGACTGGACACAATGAATCTGATGTAGTTTTTTTATTAGAGGAATACTCTTCTTTTTTAATCCTATAATACAATATTTATATACAATAACACAGCTCTGAATACCCTGCAGGCTGCCCAGAAATGGAGTCTTTAGTTTTTTAATAAAAAAACTACATCAGATTCATTGTGGGGAGTACCTGCAGCTCTTTTATTATTTAATCTTTGTTATCCATTGAAATAGCCCTACCGTGCCTCTTGAATCCAGCCAGTGATGCCGGGTATTCTAGGGAGGAGCTGCTGCGCTTGCGCATGCGCAGCAGCTTCTTCTCGCCGAACAGGAGATATACAGCGGCCGCGGCGCTGTGACAGAAGCGTCGCGGTGGTGCTGTAAGAGGAAAAATATTTGGCATGTTTAAAAACATGCTTTGGGCCGACCGATCCACTGAGGGGGGGGGGGTTTCTGGAGACTCAGAAACCCCCCCTGCGTGCGCGCCTGCCAACGGTCTGAGGGACAGTGAACTGGCCCCCTGTTTAAAAAGTTTGAGGACCCCTGCTTTAAAGTGTCATTATCAGAAATATGTCAGGACAGAATACATATTTGTTTAAATGCACAAGAATATTTTAGTAAAGAAAATACATTATATGCAATAATCACCAAACACACAGGTATAGGGAAAAAAATTATTTCTGAAAAATATACTACAATAAGTGTATTATTAATTGGTCTTCATTCAACATGAAAAATGTTAGAACCAATATGGTTAAAATAATTGTTAAAGGCAATGATCCTATCAGCATTGAAATCTATACATGCTTTACTATTTATCCCTACAAACACTTGTTTAATTGTATGCAGATAAAAAAAAAAATGTGGTTAGCTAGTATGAAGTATGGATTAGTATTTACGTCATGTATTATTTAACCACATAGGGCCTGTTGCTGAGTTAGGACCAAAGCACAAAGTAAATTTGCACCTTGGATAAACCATGTTGCATGGGGGGGGGGGGGTAAATTTAAAATGTGGAGACAGATTTAGTGTGTGAGGACATGTCCTGGGTCAACTTCACATTTCAGTGTAAAGACAAAGCTATCGAATATGTGTGTGAGTTACATAAAAGCAACTAGTATTTTCCTTGTGTGCAAAAAAAATAAATCAATTTGCACCCCCTTGCATTGTAGCATGGTTTGTCAAGGAGCAAATTTACTTCTTTTTTTTTTTCCCCTGCTTTGCTGCTAACTCAGCATCAGGCTCATAGTGCACTTCACCCAGAGCCGGATATAGACCTCATGGGGCCCTAGGCAAGATACTGGTTTGGGGCCCCCTCCCTGAAAAAATCCATAGCACTATAGTTTTTAGCATAACATATAGCCTTATTCAGGGCCTGGCTGGCAGACTTTAGCCCAGGGGGGCCAGCACATAGCACTGTCCCATAAGTAGTGGCCCATTTTTAAAGGTTGGTCTCACCGCTAGCCCTGGGAGGGCCCTATGGGGGACCGCTGGGCCCTAGGCAAGTGCCTAGGTTGTATAGTGGTAAATCCGGCCCTGACTTCACCCCATAGTTTCGCTAATGAAAATACAGACCTGCTGTGTTATTTGGAAATGATATATTTATATATTTATAGCATCATACTGTGACTTTGATATTATTATTTTTTAAGTGAATTTGGTTAAAGACTGTACAATAATTGTGGTGCTAATCTGATTATCTTGAATTGATCTTGAACTGATACCTGTTCCTCAAGAGATATTAGTACAATATAACTTGTAATACAATATAATTAGTAAATTAAATATTTGGGTCAATAATTTTCCAAAATATTTTTGGCATTTCTATTAAAAACTATAGCTTTTTTCTAATTCTCCTGTAATAACCTTTATACCAGTCTAAATTTTATTTGCTGAACACATTTATATGTATTTTTTTTTATATGTTTAAATGTTTATTATTGACATACCAATATCATTAAAGTATGAAACTATCCAGAATATACATTTACTTATCTACTGATTCATAGACAAACTAGAAGACGATATGTCCCATTGTTTCTTAAGCTGCAGCATCACCACATGGCAGATCTAGTGTACTGCATTTAATATGTAACACAAAGGCATAACTTTTTGGGATTTTTACATATTGACTGGAAATTAAGCCTTGATTAAAAAGCAAGCTTCATCAACTCCTCTGCAGAAGAAAAATGCTATAAAAACAATATATTTAAAGAAAATTCAACAACTTAAAGAGGTTCGCTTTTGAATTAATTATTACTGGAGACAAAACTAAATTAATATATTAGCTTTTCAGATCTGTTGTCAACATTACTCTCTAGGATTCCTTAGTTTGTTGTGTCAAATATTTTTCCTTTGCAGAAATCATGAGCATTTTTGATTGAAAAGTATATTTTGTATAAAGGTACAAAAACATAAAATACATTACATTCAAGTGTATTGCATCTCAGTGCAGCTGTAAGCACAATATACTGTGAAACATAAACATTCATACTTTTTAGTACAATACACAACATAAGGTATAAGATATGACACCCTACACTATACATTAAGTACTGCACTAACCATGCAATACTTAAACAACATAACAGTTTCAAATAAGCAATGGTTGTGAGGGGACAGTAAGTGAGAGGGGTATGGGGGAGGGGGGGGGGGGGGTTCACAGGCCCACAGAAATCATGAGCATTGGAACGCCTACTGGCAAAAATTAGCTGTTTTATGTTGTTATTATTTGACATACTTGCTTGAAGACGTGCTGATTATTTTTACAGTCCGATAAGGAGACACATTTTAATATGATTGCAAAATAAAACTTTGCTAATAAATAATGTATGTTTATCATACAGATATTAAATTATACACAATGTAAAAGTCAAAAATAATTATTCAAACTTAAAAACTAAGTGGAAGTACATTGTATGTGGCTAATCTTTATCTTTCTTAGATTGTAAGCCTTTTTGGTTAGGGTCCACACCTCATTGCCTGTTCGATCTAGGTTAATGCTTTCAAAATATTTAACATGTTGACACATTGCAAACAAAATGTAATTATACTAAACATACTGACTGTAGTGTAATAGTGTCTGCATGCATTAATATAATACATTTACATAAAGTATCTTTAATGACAACAGTGATAAATAAAACACATTTGAGATATGTGTAACACGTTCATTTGTAATAGTATAATAATTGTTGTTATAATACCATCATTGTTTTCCCTTCAAGTTGCTCCCTGCCTTAAATATTTGTTCCTTCCTCGATGCAAAATAATACTTTCTCTAGCAGGTATGCTGCTCTACACTATTATTGTTAACTTCTATATGTTTGGTTCACACTAATAATGTAATTACTGTAACAAATATCATCCCCAAAATATCACACTGTCAAATTTCGCTTGCACCAACTTTACAGTAAAACTCCACATTTCATGCTCTGTACTTGTATTGTATTGTATTGTATTGTATTATTTTTTTATGTTTTTTATTGTATCTGCTGTAGAAAAAAAGTGTTGTTTAAAATTCGTTGTGATGATTGAGAAAACTTTCCTGTACCATGTTTTACAGTAAATTTCAATAGCAGCTCGTTATGTGCAGAGAGAGGCTGGGGTTTCCCATACGGTCTATTGATAGTAGGTGCACTGCAGAGCTCCAATCAGCACGACTGCTAACTCTGAGCATCTCCTTAATACTTTGTGTCCCCTCCTACTGTGTATAATCCACCCCTTTCTCTAATTTATTCCCCACATATAGGAAGTTCCCCTTTTCTATAGTAGTGTTTAATATTTTAGGCTTCTGTAAAGAAAACTCTCACTCTCGACTCACTCACAGGAGAGGTAAGACATGCGTCCGCTCTCCCCTTCTTAATATCACTGACTAGATCTTTGAACTCTAACTTTTAAAGCCATTGTCATTTTTTACTCTCTCCTGCCGTCTAGTGTTTTCTGCACAGCACTTTTATCTAACTTAAGTTGCAATGATAATATTAAGTCATATTTTAATTAAATATAATGAATATTAATAACTTGAAAAACAGAGCAATTGTCTGATAGATGATATATTCCTATACAGAGTAATATATTCAATGGAAGAAAATGTGTTAGCAGTGTTTATTTTTAGTTCAATTATTTTAAGTAGTAAAATGATGAATGTTGCATAATGGTATTTCTGATATTAAGTACAATACGCAAAAGATTTGCTGTATAAAGCATTCAAAATGCATATCAAGAGTTAAGTATTGTATTTCATTTATAGTTGATTTTTTTCAGATTCAGTCTTATGTTTTCATATAATGGATAGTAGTACACATTATGAATGCATTTCATTAAAGTTGTCTTTTTTAATTTACTAATTTAGAGTATATCAGCAGTGGCAGACTGGGCAGGGGAGCATCTGTTCCCCAGGCCGGTCCCATTGTGGGCTACCTAGGCTGGGTCACTGAGCCACTTGTCATTTTTTTCCCTTAAAAAGTTGAGTCTTGCACCCCGGGCTAAAATTTGCCAGCCCTCCCCTGTATAGCAGTCTATTTTATGATATGCCTGTGCACTGAATTGCTGTCACATGGCAATGTAACTAACACTTACCTTGCAGGATGTGACATGTAATGTGTACGCTAAGGTTCTCACTAGTCATTTATAAGTTACAGAGAGCTCCTATTATTCACTGGGGTTCTGCATACAAAATACACACTTTAGGTTGTATACAGGCAATATTGTAACAGGTAGTTATTTTTTTCAATTATACTACTGTAAACAGGATGAATATGTTCTATGATAACAATTTGTTAAACACTTCTCTTGCTTCATGAGCAGATACAAAGTAGAGGATGTAGTAGTGGTTGATAGTGTTTTACCAAAGTAAGAACTATAGTAGTAAAAGAAGATAGATTCAGCTCTGTGTAGAATGTTGTACAAGGCAGAAACTGATTGTCAGAAGAGAAAGACTCTCACTTGTTTTATCTGTCATGGCTTCATTAAGGCTTGTAGTCTCCCTAATTAGCAGTAAAGTATATGCCATGCTACCATCAATACTGTATAATGTTTCTAGGAGTGCTGTTGAAAAGAGAAAAACTTGGAGATCCGTGATATTTACTTATTTCCTTGAACAGAATAAGGAACGCGGTGAAACACTCAGTAAAGCACGAATAATTAAAATAATATTGATGCAATTTAAAAATCCTCCCACGCTCTTACAGTTCTTAAAAAATAATAAAATATTGAGGAATACAATGTCTGAGCCGGTGATAATAAGAAATTTGTGGGCTGGAGGGGAGGGGGGGGGGGGGGGGAACTCTATGAATGAATCATTATCTGTTACCTTTTAGTTTTCGGTGTAATCTGGACAAATTGTGAGACCAATAGATTCCCTGTATTATATATATTATAGAAATACATATATTGGACGTTCAGTGTAAATGATAATATCAGTCACAAAGCACAAATATCAGCAGTTTATTTTAACATTACTTAACGCAGTTATATTATAGTCCAAATAATGCAGAACTTATGTGCTATCTGTGGTCCCCACTAAGGGATGACCTGGAAATATCCAACTCTGTGAATGGCACAGAACAGCAGATTTTCAATGACACCTTTCAGGGTGGAGACATCATCAGATTATTATCATTTCTCTTTCATTCAGTTTAGAGAAAACATGAATGGTAGTTATATTATTTATAGTTTAAGTCTTAATTTGATTGTGTGTTATGAGCAAGGTGTAAATGTGTTTTTTGGGACAACTTTTGTAGAACAATTACATATATGTAAGTCGCACTCCATATGTTAATGGTGTGTATGTGTGTGTGCGTGTGTTTGTTGGGGATGGTGGTGAAATACCTTTGCGGTATTGTATGTTTATCATAGATACATCTCTTTCACAAGTAAGTGGTATTGGTTACCATATATATATATATATATATATACTGCTAGAGGAGGAGCCACTGATGTGCCCTGGATTCTGCTCTATTTCACATATGTATTGCACCAAGGACAGGTTATTAGCCAGTGTGATCGCTGTAATGATCATGGAAAAAGTGTACAATACAAAGCTATTATATGTTTAGGTGCACTTTTATTATTTCCATTATCAATTATTTGGATCAAAAATAGATATTTGGTATATGATTGTTCCGGGGGGTTTTCATATCTAGAAAAATAATGAATTATTTAAAATAATTATTTAATTAATTATTTTAAAATAATTAAAATAATTAATTGTACGATCAAGAAATTAAATAGTAGTCATTTTGTCCATGAATGTGCATTGATCCTTTCTTGCTCAAGGGCAGACTGAGAACCCACAATTCTCAATGCCATAGCTGATGGAAGTGAATGGAAGTGCAGTCCTTTAAAAAAACAACAAAGAAAACCAATTCCATTGATTATTTGCAAGGAGCGGATAGCATTGGGGGAACATTACAGCAACGAAAGGTGGGGGGGGGATAGCAATAGACAAAAGGTTTTGAATGCATAAATTAAAATGCATGATACACAAAGTACAAACTGAAACAGCCATGGGCAATATAAAACAAATCCTTTCCTAATATAGTTTTAAATATTAAAAATGACAAATATTAAATATAAAGTTAACAATTATATATAAAATAGAATGATTTAATAAGAAGGGAGGTAATGTTATGCTATTGTAATAAGAAAATAGGAGTCTCAAAATACTCAATCCAGGCAGAACAGGTATTGCTAAATTTATTTGGGTATTCATGCAAGATGCTCGTTATAGACTTCATTCAGAATACATGCCAAGTTTTAATCAATTTTTCCATTTGGCTATGAACAAACAATTAGCTGCACTTAAATTGTGTCTAATGAGGCTGTCCATATGTTTGGGTATATTTGGGATAGTGCGGTCACTTCATGAGCTCTACCGGTGTGCCACCCATGTGTTTTAGATGCAGTATGACAAGTTATGTCTAAGCACCTAGGACCTGCTATAGGGATAATTACTAATAACTGGATGCACGTGCTGTATATGACTGCAGCTGTGCAATACTGGTGATGACTACCGGAGCACACAACCACCATCCTGATGCCTCAATAAAAACACAACAGTTCTGTAACTGCAGAGATACAATTATAAATAACTGTTGTTACAGATCAGAAAATAGTCTGTTTGATTAGTTGTTACTATGATAAAGACTCTACCACTGCTAAAAGTACATTCTAACTAGATACTTCTGGATTCTATAGAGGTTATCCATTCATTGGTCAAAAAAGCAGTCACATGGCTCCACCCAGCCTAGGTGAATGAGCAGGGAAGTTTATAAAGGGAAGTAAGCATCCACAAGTATAAATGTAAGCTATAAAAATAAAAAGTAAACTGGTTCATAAGAGAGACTTAACTTCACCCTGCCGCAATTGTCATCACCTTCCTCCAATAATTTCCCATTTTGGCCCAATGTTTTGTTTTTTTACAGTGAATCTAAACAAGTAAAAAAAAATCATCTATACATGTGTCTGTCTCCATTCATCTTATTCAGAGTTGTGTGTGAAACTATTCCTCTTCACCACAGTACTTATGTATTAGTTATTGAGTATTTGGCAAACTATGTCTTTGCCATACAGATATGTGTTTTTGGGACTACTCTTCTTCACTAAAGTAATATGTGGCATTATTCTCCACAAAGTAGTGTGTTTGGCAGATTGAAATAAAAAGGTTGGATGAAGGAATCCTCAGAGAGTGTGTCTGTCATAAGCCTTCTTCACTAAAATAATGTACTCTAAAGATCTCCACCAAAATAATGTGCATGACACATGTATCTTCACCAAAACAATGTATGTACCACCAAACGTCTTCACCAAAATAATGTGCATGACACATATATCTTCACCAGAACAATGTGTGTAGCACCAAATATTTTCACCAAAATAATTTACATGACACCTACATTTTCACCAGAACAAAGCTTGGAGTACTGAACTTCTTCAGTAGAATAAGGTGTGTAGCACAAGACTTTTCCATGCTTCTTAGCCAAAACAAAGAGCTAGATTTACTAAACTATGAGTTTGAAAAAGTGGAGATGTTGTCTATAACAACCAATCAGATTCTAGCTGTCATTTATTTAGTACATTCTACAAGATGACAGCTAGAATCTGATAGCTTGCTATAGGCAACGTCTCCACTTTTTCAAACTCGCTGTTTAGTAAATCTAGCCCAAAGTGTGTAATAATAAACTTCCTTAAGAAAATAATGTGCATGGCACATAAAACAGAACCTCTGTAGACCAGAACGTCTGTTGGCAAATTATGTGCCATAATTCACAATCTTGAACATGGCCCCAGTCATTTTTAAAACAACTTATGGTCCAATGTATAAGAAAAAAATATGAAAACCTTTCTGTGCAGTTGTAGTGTACAAAAGAAATAATAAACATAATAATAGTAGGAACACCTACATTTTTGTGTTCTGCTTCAACTTCCTCTTTGATCTGCTATCTCGTTGTCTCTCCAATAGAAGTTTTTTTTTTAACTGAAAGACAAAAAAGATAATAAACAATATTTGTTATAGTAAGTTTTCAAAAAAAACAGTCCACAGGTTATGTAGGCAGCAAGAATTAGTGATTAAAAAAAGACTCAAAAGAGGTTATTCCACAATATAACTTGTGAATTCCAGAAGTGCACATGATATATAAATGCACTGTGTTTTCTCCCTTTGGTAATACATGTACATTCCACAAATATTGTGGAAAGCTTTAAAGAATAAACATTTCTGTTGGAAAGATGAGAAATAAACAGAAATAGGAAGTTCAAGCAGAACACATTAAAAATGTAAGTATCCCTATTATTATTATTTTTATTATTTCTTTATATACTGCAACAGCGCAGAAAGACTTTCATCTTTTTATACATTGCATATTGAAACTGATGCGGTTTCGAAGGTATTTTTAGCTGTAATTGGTGGAGCACGGATATAGTTTTCCTATACTTTAAATTAATAGATCTTATGGACCAATGTTTTTGTTTGTTTTTGGGTTTTTTACTGCTATATGTAAGTTTTCTTTTATTGTAGATAGTAGAGGTTCTGTACGCACCATTGCAGCAGCAGTGGTCTGTGAAGCATTGCCATACAGATAAACAAAATACGTTTCTCTAGTGTGCTCTAAATCTCTAGAGTAAAGAACAATGTTGATTTCTATCCACATTGGTAGATATATATTTAGTAAACGTGCCATCTGTTCAAGATATACTTTACATGGTGCTTATATTATTATTATTGTATATCATGCAGATGTGGTATTGACTGTGAGGTTATTTATTTTTGAACTACAACTCCAACAGTCTTCATAGTGCCGTTGTCAAAAATATGTCAGTGTTTTTGTTAATTTAGGTTTAGTTTGTCAGAAGAGACCAGGGTTTTAAAAGTGCACATTGTGCCAGCACACAGCGTAGGTAGCCATATTGTTGGCTGAACACATTTTTATTAGAATACAGCCTATTGAGACACTAATGACTAGTGATGCTACTGAGGCATGTGGTACTATAAATATTGGTTCCGCTCACAAAATGTCTAAGCAAAAAGATTAAAAAAAAAAAAAAAAGCGCATAGATATCACCTGCGAATGAACAACACACACCATCCAAAATGCCACAGGTTTTTTTTTTAAATTCTATAATAAATTTATTTCAAAAACAACAATCAAACATACGGATCATAAATACAATTACATAACCTCATAAAATAGAGAAAATGTACACTGAAAATAATATTGTTCAAGTTAAAAACATTCTTGCCTACCCTCCCAGAATTTCTGGGAGGCTCCTGCATTTCAGGGAGTCCTCCCGGCCTTCAGGAAGAGTAGACATCCTCCCAAAGCGTTGTGGGGGCGGGGCTCAGTGAGGGGAATTTGCTGTTAATTTGGCCATTATCTGGCAAGGGGCAGGGCCATGGTGCTGTAATGCAATCACCACACCTTCTAATACACCTGTCACATGACCTTCGGGATCTCCTGGAGGGGAGGTTCCAAAAGTCGCCAGGTATGGTTAAGATTTCGATGTTGCATACATCAAAACTCATTTAAACGTCTCAAAGTATATCTTCAGAGGATCAATAATAAAAATGTAATAAGTCTTATTATCGCATAAGTCTTTATATTTAAATTTAAATGTAACTTGCACAGTCAGTTGTTCACTACCTTATGCCTATTAACCACTATACGGAAACGATAATCCTCAAGCTCCGTGGTACATGCTTAGGCCACCTGTGGCAGTTCTTCTGTTCTTCTAGTGGTAATATAAGGTGATTTTGAGCACAGTCCTTCAAGAATGATTGTCAATAAAAGTATATTTGCAGGGGGGACTTTTACTGACATCTCCATTTCCCTCAGTTGGTCCATAGTGTTATACTTTCCGGCAGTCAGTGAGAGCTATAACAGTCTGCGAGACCTCTGATTTTTGCAATAATAAGAAACTTACATCCCCATAATTTGTAACATCAGCCAATCAGATACTCATTCATTAGTGACTCCTATCTTACACGTTTCTCCGCTGGATAATAGCCTGATTTAATCAGAGCTCACAAAACCGCTGCTTGCACTGTATGTACGTGATGAGTATAATTTACATACAAGGAGGCTTTGTTGCACAAGGGAACATCCTAACTGTGAGCTTGAATTAAAGTTAGGAGTAAGTCTGTGTGGTAGGGAATATAGATTGTTAGATCCACTGGAGCAGGGACTGATTTGAATGATAAAATATTCATTATAAAACACTGCATAATATGTAGACCCTGTATAAATAAATGTTAAATAAATAAATGTAGATGCTATATAAATAGCTGTTAAATAATAATAATCAAATTACTGATCAAATAATTGCTCAGGATAATGGGATGATAGAAAATATATTCACATGCAGTCAAGAAGGCTCATTTATTAACCACAATACGCAGAGGTGCAGTGGTTTAATTATGTGCAAATGCTCCTGTTCGTCCACCTAGCACATACATAGGTGGATGAACCTAAAACACTGAGTGAAATAATGTCAGGCATCCAATGTTTATAATGCCCCCGCTGTGCCCCCACACTGTGCGCCAGCCCTGACATGAAGGAGAAGCTGGCAGCAACATCATACATGTGAGGTTACTGCCTACTGCTCCTTCATGTCAGTGTTATGCTGGGAATGTGGCACTTGGCTCTGATGTCACACTCCCACTCCCAGGAGGAAAGGATGCTGTCCCCACCTCCTGCTTGCTAAGGAAAGCAGCGATGTAGAGCTCAACGTGAGGCCCCCGCATCCCACATGTGGAAGTTTATTTAGTAACACACAGCGGTACACTGGTGACATAGGATCACTTATTCCTATTAAAATGATGAAACACTCAAGTGTGAGTTAAATTGCATTTTGGCAATCATGTCTATGAGGGTTAGTCATTAACATTGCACAGAAGTGTAAACTGTAACTGTAGCAGTAGTAATGGTTTCCACTATTGTAGTATATCATTTCTGCTAAAAGTAAAAATCTACTTTTTGCTGTAGCATTCATAGTTTTCCTGTTTAATGGGAATAAGGAGTGCACTGCAAAAAGTAACATGGCTCAGCCTGACAATCACAGGCAATTTCATGTATTACTAATTTATATAGAAGCAACCTGTATCCTAACTATATATATATATATATATATATATATATATATATATATATATATATATATATATATTTCGTTCCTATAGCCTGCAAAATGTAAACTAAACTAAAGAGTGCATCCAGTGGGGTTATAATGACTTAGGGTTCTTAGGTTCTTTGTAACCCACCTCAATATAACACTACTGGGTGCATTGTTGTGTCCTCTCCAACCCTAGAAGCCATGGTATTGATTAGTTCTAACAAGATTAAAACATGCTATCTACAGGTTGAATTAATGGTCTGCGTGCATGGTTGGCCAATAGGGACAAACAAGATACTCTTTGTATACATACACCAAGTATGGGGGGTAGGTTTAACTCTTCACTATTCTACGGGATAAAACCAGTTACTGTATACTAGCTATGAGGCTTTGAATACCTTCTGTTATAAGAAGGGTCTTACTGCATTAAACCAAACCAAAAAAGGATTACTAGTTCTTAGCACCTGCAGTAAATTCCCTGACGACTCATTCTGTATCTTACACTCACATGATGTCTTCAGTTTCCAGTTACTGATCTGGTGACACATGAAGAAGAGCAGGCCACAGCCTGTTGTACATTAGTCACTACTCCTGGGGACTGGAAGCCATGACCCCTGTATGCATAGATATTTTGTGTCATTTAATTTAACTAAATTAGCCTTGATTGGGGCTTAGCAAATGCTTCCAGAAATAATTATCCCAGATAACCTAAGAGATTCATTTGGGCTAACTAGTACTCTACATCTAAGTTGATTTATTTTGCGATAATTAGTATTGAGTCTACGATTTAAAATATGGTCTTAAAATATCTATGAACTCTTTTATATATATATATATATATATATATATATATATAGTGTGTTCCCATCCAGTGTTCCCTCTAAGCTGAGCAATCTGGAAATGATAGAGTTAAGCCTGTACCTTACTAGGAAACATCCTGCAGATTGTGAATGCAAACCTTTCGGGTGGAGCCCTCATTGGAGTGACCTTTTAACACCTTCCTTTCCAGATTGCTCAGTTTAGAGGGAACACTGCTCCCATCTGTCCCAGTTTATCCAGGACAAGCTGAGTCTTTTCCGCTCTCTGCACATTTAACCCAAAATAAAGATTTATCTAAAATTCAGTATACTGATGCATTTAGATAGGCAATATTAGTAGGGACAAGAACCAATAATTATCATCTAGGAAAATATTTTTCTTTAGGTGCTCTCTCCACCAAGCAGGAGCCCTGGGGACTGCTTCATGCAGCTGTTTTTCCAGGCTCTCCAATTCTCTCACAGCCCTGGCCAAAATCCAGGGATGGGGTGGGGGACAGTAAGTGGAGGACTGATCTGGTGATTGGTCCTCCTGTTCCAACTCCAAGTGTTTCTGTTTATACTAGTAACGACGCTGTATAGCAATATGTGGTGTTTTTTGGGCTTCTTTAAGTAGAACATGCAGACAATTAGCTGCCCCCAAGACTCTGGGTAGCGGAGGAGGACACCTTGTGATGGTAGTGCAGCTTCACGTGCTAGCAATTATAGACTGAGCAAAGTTCATATCACAAGGGTGTCCAAGATTTCTGTTTTAAAATTATGGGAGCCCTAGTCATATATCTATAATAGGGAATTCTCTTCATCACTTATAATGATGTGTGATACATTTTAAGGATTGTAGTTTTAATCTTGGAGTTCTGTGTTTTATGTAAAACATTGGGCCAGTGGCCTCCTCTCTGTTTATAGTCATGGAAATCCACTGTGACCTTCAATATACCTAACGATAGGCAAATATCATAGATAATGGCATACATTGCAATCCAGTCTGATTTGTGAGCAGTTTGGTTACAAACGTGGAGGATAACTTACACAGGTCTGGTAACAATACAGCAATATAAGAGAGCCTCTATTGCTATTGCTTATGGATTATAACACTTTCCCAATCTGTCTCTTATCCTTTTCATCCCAGTGCAGTGAAAAAGGAGGGTACATTTGGTATGAACCAGGACAGAGGGTGTGGAATGACACCGATTAGCTGTGGAAATGGAAAACTGAGGCAGTGGCTGATAGACCAGATTGACAGTGGAAAGTATCCTGGCTTGGTGTGGGAGAATGAAGACAGGACCATCTTTCGTATACCGTGGAAACATGCAGGGAAACAAGATTACAACAGAGACGAAGACGCAGCCCTCTTTAAGGTAACATTTCTATCCCCTCAAAACCAAAATTAGATATTTACAGCAAATGCTATATATGTGTACCCACATGGTAATGACTAACTTCTGCCATATGATGCACATGCTTATGAACTGATCATCTATCCAGTTTTCTTGTTAAATGATTTGCATAATTGTAAATTCCCTTTTAATAGCATATTTCCCTGCATACCCTCACATGTAATCTGAAATTTTAAAGTTAAATAAATAATCTTAACTTCAATGGTAATCTGTCCGACAGTATGCAAAATGATGAGGAGCATGGTATGAGTCATATGTCTGTATGCAAGAGTGTATGTTTCAGGTTATCTCTTTTATGTTGTCTTATTTTAATCATATATATTTGGGTTAAAATAACTATTCTGGGGATGGATTGATGGGAGATCACTGGAAGTGAACAGTATTCCTGAAATGGGGATGAATTTAAGATATTTTGGAAATGATGGAGTCTGCAAAAATCTTGTTTTTTTTTTTTTTAAGAGTGAGATGTTCTATAAGATATATACTTATGTATAGGCAGAGGTAATTATAGAATATCATTCATGTTAGAGGCCTTAGTTCTGTATTATCATTTTATTTATAAAGTGCCAGTATGGAAAATTTAAATTAATGGCATTTGATAGTTTTACAATCAAAGCAGTAGTAGAAGTGGCGGTATGACATACCACCGAATACCGGACTACTTCGACCACTGGTGGCATTGATATATTAGATAGTAAGAGCTATTTAATATATCGGTGCCACTAATGTTTAGTGGCAGTGTAAATTGTTTGACTGTGGTACCCACTAACCTGTGCATATGGCCTTCGTAAACTGCTTTCAACAATAAAATGCCACTAATGTTGTGTGTGGACCTGGGCACATTATGAAGCTCTTTACACTACATTTCCAATTGTTAATGATGTTGTTTGAGAAGCCAAACAATAGTGCTAACTCGCTAAGCTGATTAATCAGTTTACAATGTACAGTAAGCATACAAAAAACATTTGCTTAAAACAACTGCATTTTGTTGTTAGCACCATGATGACACAGTGGTTATTAGTGCAGCCTCACACATCAATGGAGCCTGGGGTTGGACTCCAACTCTATGCAGTATGTATGTACTTCACATGCATGCTTGTTGCTATGGTTTCCTCTGATTTTCTCCTATGATCTATATTTGACCCTGGAATGTGTTTGTGTGGTAGGATAACTCAGATTGTTTTTCCACTTACACTTATTTGACGTGGTACACTGAAGCACTGTGCCATGGGCATAAATGAGAAATTTTTAAAACCCACTATGGCAGAGTGGGAGAGGCTGGTATGCCTGAATAGAGTTCTCTAATTGTGTTAGAAATAAGCCTGCACAGAAAACGGAAGCACAATATAGAATAATGTAGCTCATAATGCGCTACAATCATTAATCAGCGAAAAACATCTATTTGTGTGTCATATGTGATTTTGCTTCTATGTGGTCTATTGATTCTGATTTCATTTTCATATGATTTTACTTTTGATAATAAATTGAAGCACTTTTTGCTTTTGTACCTGTCTTGCTCCACCCACCAGCTCCATAGCTGCACCAATCATGGTATATATTTGTTCTTGAAACATGTAAGGCACCATGATATATATTTGTTCTTCCAGCATATGTGTCACCATGATATATATTTGTTCTTCCAACATATGAGACGCCATGGTATATATTTCTTCTTCTAACATATGAGGCGCCATGGTATATATTTGTTCTTCTAACATATGAGGTTCCATGGTATATGTTCATTCATGAAATATGCGTTGAACCATGGTATACGTTTATTGTTCTAATATGTGGGTCACCATAGTATATGTTTATTATTTTATGGCTCTTGTGTGCAGAGCGAGGAAGGTATGAACTCCAGCCTAAATTATTAAGATTTTTTTTAATGTACAAGTGTACCTCCCTAGTGTGTCTCTCTCTCTCTGTCACTCTTTTCCTCTAAATTGTTTGGGAATAATGTATAGATCTGTATGTGCATACTTCTCCATCAGAGGAATATAATGGTTTGAAAGTTTCTGTTTGTCTGTTACATTTATAGTAGTAATGGCACTGTGCTGTGTGTGGCTCTATCAGCTGTGTGTAGCAATCTGTGTTTTCGCAATAATTTTATCCAAACGTCTGCCATGCGTATGTCATGATTGCATAAAAAAGTGTGTCTATTTGTAACAAATATTGAGTGTCCCTTTTTGATCATTTGACATGTTGGCACACACAGGTAACAGGTTACAGAGACATTCAGGGCTAGATTTACTAAGCTGCGGGTTTGAAAAAGTGGGGATGTTGCCTATAGCAACCAATCAGATTCTAGCTGTCATTTTGTAGAAAGCACTAAATAAATGAAAGCTAGAATCTGATTGGTTGCTATATGGAACATCTCCACTTTTTCAAACCCGCAGCTTAGTAAATCTAGCTCTCAGTCTCTGTAACAAATAACACACATGTAGCTAATTGACTTATAACTTTTCTTACCGCTGTCTGGTTCGGTTATATAGATGTTTTTATATCCTAAAAATATAGCTCACTCCAATGACATAATATAGAATTTGAAAATACATAAACTCTGTCCTGTTTATAACATAACCATTTTCTAATTGACATATGATTACAATGAAGAAGATAAGTAAACTGTTCAGCCAATCAAGAACTTGGTGCATACATACCTTTTATTTTCACATACACAATTGATCATTTTATAATAGCCCAAACTGTCAATTTCTATTTTTCATGTTTGCGTTTTACTGCTTGTGGCTTTGAATTATATATTTGAATAACTTTGCTGCAAATTGTACGTTGATGTCTCTGTAAATATAAATGGACACATTTGAGAGCCAGTCTGCTGTTTTTGCACTAATCATAACCATCTTTAAATGGACATTTTAATTGTCTGAATTTATTCTTGTTAACTTATAGATGATTAGAGATGAGCAAAATTGCTGCAAAAGTCTAGTTATGTTGCATAACACGTTCTGGCGCCACAACCATAGAGTTCCGCCTTTTTGGAATGCCATTGCGGACTGTATTTGTAGATTCGCACTTTGCGGAATTGGTAGCCTATGAATAGATCTGGGATGACGCTGGTCAATTCATCCTGCTGTACAGTTGTGATAGGACTTAGTATACTTAACACCAAATTTTGTTGGCAAAACATGAAAAATTCACCGCCGGGAGTGAATATTTCGCTCAACTCTAATCTCTATAAATAACCAACAGGTATCACTATTTATAATACCACTAATAATAATAGTGTCTGTAAAAATACCACTAGTGTTCCGAATATTTCCAGAGTAGAATATCATGTTGTGTAGCCCCAGTATGTATGAATTGCTAACAATTCTAATGTATTTTTCTCTTGTATTTTAGAAATAATCATAACACATAACACCGTATAGATGAAATAGATGAAGGCATCAAACTCCCCCTAAAACACGTAATATATCTTTATTGTAAAACAAAAAAAGAAACCTTATTTTCTTTCCACCTCCCACACTTACTGATTTAGCACCGATTGTCCTTATAATGAGAACTTTTTAGTGACTCATTTACCAGCAGTTGTCTCCTTTTCTAGGTAGTATAAGCATGAGGCTTTATATTGGAATATTCAGCTCATTTATCAGATACAGGAGAGACTAGAATGTGGTGTTTCTTCCTGTGAGCTGTGTCTCTTGCCACTTGAAACCCACCTTTACTGAAGAAATACATGATAAATAACCCTTCATTTGTAAGGGTATGAAAGCATCATTTTTAGCACTATAACATAATACTGAGAATGACTTTGCAGACAGACATATCAAACATTGAAACATTTACAAGAGGTTATTCAGTGTCTGGGAAATGATGCTGTAGCAAGTTAAAATAGCATGTTAAGTCTGAAATATTTTAATGGAATAACAAAAATCTGCAATAGATTACTTCTAATAATGCAGTTTATTTACACGTCTAAGTCCATTGCTTTTTTTTGTCATAGAACTCACAGAACTGAGTTCCAGCATCTTTTTTCGATGGATTTTCGAAGTTTTAAAAGTAACCTTTGAACATTTGATGTTTGGTCCACGTGGACTAGAATCGCCCTGTTGAACGTAGCAGGTCGGCGGCAAAATCATTAAAACGGTGCATGCTGGATGCTTGTATGTCGAGTCCAATGCATGCATACTTGTGATGGCACTGCTCGGCTTGTGGCACTCCTCAGCTTGTGATTGGTTGTGTGGGCACGCGCTTAGTGCTTACTGCCTTACACAACTGACGTGTGTGGGTGTGTGTACAGTGACTGATTATGTGATGTGAGTTCCGCCACCTTTTTTCTTACAAAAAAGCACTAAGTCATTAACCCAGGATACCGTACAGACAAGAGCAGAAATATATCGCCATTCGGTAGACCATTTTATAAGTAAACATAACTTTTCCATAGTATACACCGGCTATTGATGTGCAGTTTGGCCGTTTTCAACCTGTTTGACAAAGAACTGTTCTTTTTGTGGGTCCAGTGTCATCACTAATCATAGTCAAAATTCTATAACGACCAATGGAATTTTTATCTGTAATAGACTGCTAAATTCCCATTTTACGCATCTCAAGGAACCAGGAAAATTTGGTGTAAATTCTGGGAAAGTATAAAAAAAAAACTAAATTTCAAGTATAATGCGTAAAAAAACATGAGGCAATTTTCAGTAGATTACAATAGTTTAGATTAATTTTGATTAACATTTTCTTCTAACATGGAAAATATCTACATATGGAGAAGTTTTTGTGAAAAAAAGTATGTGCAGATGGCTAATTATTGTCCAATTTATTCAATTCAAATTAGGGACCAGAAAGCTTATTGAAATTACAATTTAGTCAGCAAAATGATGCCTTGGAATTTGGTAAAAAATATCCTAAATTGGGCATCAGTCCTCTGATTATAATATGTGATAAATGTGATTATAATATGTGATGGACCTGTGACCTTGTACTTTATAATGTCAGGGATCTTGTCAATGACTTCTAATAACTGTATACAGATGTTGCAAACCTTAAATTGTCATTTGCATGTGATATGTAAAATGTTAATTGAAGGTTTGCTACATGGTAATACACATCAGTGGGTACGTTATCCAATATATATTGGGGTTCAATATTTCATAACAAAAATAAGTGTCATAATTTATATAGTAACTGAGTTGGTGGTTTGGGGTAGAGAAGTAAAAAGTAGAAGAGAGAGTAGAGACTAAGGCAGGGAGAGGAAATTTGGGTCAGGATTAGAGATACCACAGACATATATGTATTTATTATATGAATTAGTTTAACCTTCTGTCAGTTTCTAGGTGATTAATCATTACCCACTAGTTCCGCACTGCATGAAACTATTCAGTCCTTATTTATCCAGTACACTTCCAGCCACAAGGAAATATAAACCTATTCATTGTTAGTTTAATTTAGTGCACTAATCCCATCACGACCTTACACCAACCAGGACCATATATTGCCACTTGTACACAGATTCTACAAGCTGTACAATAACTTAAGATGCAGCTGTATAATTATACAGCAAACATAATTACATGGACACCATACAAGCAAAAATTAATATATGTAACTTTATTCACTTTAAACACTGGTTCTATAAAAAGTTATATGCATGAACTTACCTTCATAGAGAGGGATTTTTAACAATAGACTTCACACATTAGTTGGACAGTATTCTCACATCACTATTTTATACTCCTCCTATTATCTCTGTCAGTCTGTGGCTTCCCTCTTGCCTCCACCCCCCTCCTCACATTATAACAGTATCCATGTTTCAGGTAGCCCTGGCCTCATATAACGCAAGTGGAGAGTTCTCCGCTTCCCGCAACATAAGTACACTTATCTCCCACTGCTGTGAACATTCAGGTGATATGATTGGATACAGGTTCTAAAATCACCGCCCACTTAAAAATTGGGTGCAAGCCAATCAGGGGCAGATGAAGAATGATTATAGCAGGTGCTTTGGCCTTCATCAAAGGCAACTAAACATATTAAAAAGATTATGTGTTACAGTAAAGAGATAAAGTGGAGAAGGAAGGTTGTAGAGAGACATGATCCGCCATTTTAAGTAAAATAGTGGTTTATCAAGATTATTAATAGAGAGTTTGTTTTATGGAATGCTGGTTCCATAAAACAGACGTGTAACAGACAGATATGACATTAAAGAGCCAATGTTCAGGAGAATGAAATGGAAGTACAAAGGGACTTCAGCAGCTATTTTGTCTTCTAAAGCGCTTTTTTATGTTCCTGATAAAGCACTATAATGTGCAAAGTGGTTGCTGACTCCTCTACACTTCATCTCCCTTCCCTGCACTTCTACTCTTCTGACTCTTTGTTTGGCTTCTTCTACCTGTGTATTTAAAAATGAATAAAGATAAAAGTTTAAATTTTCTTGTGTATGGTTTCAAGACCAATCTGTGAACATGAATTTTTTTATGGTTTGTTTTTGAGTAACACTTTAGTCTACTGCTCCAAATACTGATTTGACACATTAGCAATTCTATCATATTCAACAAATAATTGCAACTATTTCACTAAACAGTTGTATTGTTATTGCTCCGTAATGATTGCTGTCTTAGGGGCATATTCAATTGTTGGCGGAAACCTTAAAACTATTACCCTTATTACTGTAATAGTGCGCGTAAATACCGTTATTACGGTAGTTTTCTCGCTGGATTTCAGCTCGCAGCTCCCTGAGCCACAAACTGAAATCCGCTGAAATCCAGCTTACTATTACCGTAATAACGGTAATAGTTTTAACGCTGCGGGGATTCGGAACAATTGAATATGCCCCTTAGTGTCGTATCATCTGTGTCTTTATATTAGAAAGTGACTTCTGAGATCACAGTGCATATTTATCATACTACACAGGCTTGGGCACTTTTTAAAGGCAAATACAGAGAAGGCTTTGACAAGCCAGACCCTCCCACGTGGAAGACAAGACTGCGCTGTGCTCTCAACAAGAGTAACGACTTTGAAGAACTAGTTGAGAGGAGTCAGCTGGATATATCAGACCCATATAAGGTGTACAAAATCGTTCCAGAGGGTTTAAAGAAAGGTAGGACATCCTTCTTCCTATATGTTCCTCTTTCATACTTGGTCATCGCAAAGACAACACTGTCTGATTGCAATGATGATTTTATTAATAGCAGTCTCAGCAAACCATGGAAGAAATGGGAAATGTTTTAAGGGTTATAGGCTGAATATTTGTTACTATTATGACATATATCTGTGTTGTGTTTTTACCAAGAGTAGCCATAGTTATAACAAGTTCATCAAATTCTACTCAGTTACCAGCAGTCAGACCCATATTATTGTCATCCTCTTGTTGCTTCCTGCCTCTTATTATAAGTCTTCTGTTAGAGCCTCAATTAAAATCAATACACAAACACCAATAATGGTCTAGCTATTATTTAGCCTTTCAGCAATAAATGACAAAATTCTTGATGGAAATCAATCTGAAGCGCAAGTTTGATTAGGCTCCCCGTTCTAACCAAATATAGTCACATTCTGAAATACAGGCAATTTAATGTCTGATTCAATTTCTATTGAAACACCATGGGCTATATTTACTAAACTGCGGGTTTCAAAAGTGGGGATGTTGCCTATAGCAACCAATCAGAGCTGTCGGTTGGTAGATTGTACTAAATAAATGATAACTAGATAACTAGAATCTGATTGGTTGCTATAGGCCACATCTCCACTTTTTCAAACCCTCAGTTTAGTAAATATAGCTCAAAGACAGCTAAAGTGTGGCATGTTTTAAACAACCAAATACTGGCGCTTCTGATATCATTAGTTCGTGGAAACCAGAGCAACATAATAAAAAGAATAAATAAATAAAAGGAAGTGAATAAGGAAACACCATTGTATGCTTTGTGATAATTTATAAAATAGACTTACATTTACACATTGAAACATTACCAAGAAAAAGTAACATTTTCCATACATGCCAAAAAGGTACCCCTATAGATTATGATTCCTCTTACAGGATCTATGTATCCCTAATCAGGTCTGTAAAAATCTTCTACAGTACAGTGGAGGGTGGTTCCAGGTTATTCCAGTCCTTGTATCATAGCAAGCTGTGATGTAGGCCTACATAAGATGTTTGAAGTTGGCCATTAGTATTTTAGAATACAATTTAGCCACCCAGGCACATATTCAACTTGATTCACAATAGGTGTTTGCAAATCCAAAAATAATAAGATGAATGATCTAATACAAATCATGACAAATGTGTTAATCGTTATCATTGTAACAGGGGTTCCATCTGTATTATGTGAAAGGGAATTTCCTTACATTTATAACTACATGCATAGCGTTTCAGTTCTGGGCATGAACACAATTCACTTGGTGCTGCTTTTGCTTTCATAACTTAACCCAAAAGGTCAATGTATCATTAGATGGCAGCACTGAAGATATTTTCATGTTTTTGCCTGTTCTGATTCATTCTCATTATGAGAGCTGCTTACAATAAGTATTGCCATCTAATAGGGGGATGAAATCTACCTAAAATAAATAGGATATATGTTTTTACTTTCCTTCTTCATAGATTGTTTCTGCACTTGCTTGTGTGTAAGAGGACTAAAAGTGGTCTACAGATGTTATTCTATAGTGCTTTGTTAATACAATTGTTATCTATGAAATCTTACAGGAATAAAGCAGCTTGGCTCAGAAGACACCCAGCTAATTGTGAACCATCCGTTTGCTGTACCTCAAGCTTACACTTCTTTACAGCCACATTCTCAGGTACATTGCACAACGAGGTGTGAAATAAAAAAAACATTTAGCCTATAAAACCCATCATGATGATTAACTTATGAATACATATTGTGACATTAATGAATGTGTTAGTGCAAAGGGCAATGTGTAGTTTTGCTTACCACTGTGATTCAAGCAGACCAATGGCTGAAAATGATTGACAAAAATACAATAGGCTCCTTGGGAAATAATGGACCCCAGGCTTGTTGATGCAGACATTGTAAAACAGGTAAATCATGGACATGACCTTTGACCTTGCCAGAACAGAGTGTTAGGAGTGCATTCATTAACTGGCCTCAAAGCTTCTACGCATCATAGCATACTGTGTTGTATTTTTCCAAGCTTCACCACATCTGAATGCTGTAAGCAATGCCAATATTCAAGCAATACCTTTCCCTTGTCTCCTTACACTATCTGGGCAGCACAGTGGCCTAGTGGTTAGCACTTCTGCCTCGCAGCACTGGGGTCATGAGTTTGATTCCCGACCATGGCCTTATCTGTGTGGAATTTGTATGTTCTCCCTGTGTTTGCGTGGGTTTCCTCCGGGTGCTCCGGTTTCCTCCCACACTCCAAAAACATACTGGTAGGTTAATTGGCTGATATCAAAATTGACCCTAGTCTCTGTCTGTCTGTCTGTCTCCCTGCCTGTCTATGTCTGTGTGTGAGTGTGTGTCTATATTAGGGAATTTAGACTGTAAGCTCCAATGGGTGTGAATGAGTTCTCTGTACAGTGCTGCGGAATTAGTGGCGCTATATAAGTAACTGATGATGATGATCTGGAAATGTTACACACGTTATGAGTCCCCATGCTCTGTTCATGGAATTGAGTTCTTGTCACCAAGACTGTACTCAAAGTAAGAGGTTAGGCAGTTCCAAGCATACTCAGAAATGCACTAAATGTCTGTGCAACTCCAATTGATTCTCCAGTGTCCATTGTCTCTTGGTACTCTGCCTAATTTATCTCTCGATATTAGCACTGTTTCCAGCTCTCCACATAGCAGCCCTCTGGTCCGCTACCTACAAACCTCTCTCATTGAACTTGAATTTGGATTTGAATTGGACATTGCTCACTCTCCTCTTATCTTATTGGGCCTCAGTAAAGGATAAATAGTTCAGACCATCAGCTAGATCAAATTTCACTCTATGCATTCAAGCTCACAGTGGGATTGGCTGGGCTTTATTTAAATCCTCTAATCCCACCAATAGGTCCTGAATCCCCCTCTGCAGGCAATACTCTGCGATAACCCCATAATGAGTGCATCTCACTGACAACGCTAAGTATAAAGGAACGTTACAAATATTTGAAAGCAAATAAAAAAAATGCATATCATGCTATATTGCATTTGCATCTTGTTTCAATGTGCCAGGAAGGCCAGTGTAATAAATTGTGTTACATACTATGATATGCTTGGATTTGCTCCTTTAATTTGCTAATTTTGTTCAGACAATAAAAGAATCTCAGTGGTGCTTACAAATATCAGTAAGGTTCTCTGGAAGTTAGTTTGGTGGTAAATATACTCCAGGTCCTTATTGTATACAAATACACCATTTTTACACCATTCTATTACTATTTTTGTACCATGGTAAACTGGATTTGGAAATGTTTTCAGAATATCGAGTAATTTTGCAGCTATTTTACAACCAATATTTTGTTCCTTTCTCCCTTGGAAAAGAGAACCCTTGGAGTGACCAGTTTCTGTTTCTATGGTTACATATTTCTCCAATTGTTCACAATTTCGCATCCACAACAGTAGATCAGTATAACAGCTCCTGCTACAGCCTAGCTCATGTGCTGTGTGCAGAGAATACTAAATGTTGCATCTTCCCCTCTTACAGGTGCCTCACTTTATGGTGTCTCATGAAAGGAGCTGGAGAGACTATGCACCAGAACAACCACATCCTGAGCTTCCTTACCAGTGTGCAAGTGTCCCCTTTGCAGCACGCAGTCACCTATGGCAAAACACTTCCTGTGATAACAGTAAGCGCTTCACTTCTACTTATTTCTTCTTTGCTTATGTTGATCAGAGCAAATCAATTGAAGCAGAACCACTTGTTAATAACAGTTCACTAGAAGTTGCTGGTTCCCTCAGTGTAGATCTCGAAATTACATATTTTGAATGAGTAACCTGAATTGAACACCTCATACTGTATACAGTACACCGTGCTTGATGACAGTGATCCCCTCTTGTGACTGCAACCTGAGGATCTAAGGTTGACATAGAAGAAATCAATTAGTGATATGAACAAGGATACAAGAGCTGAATATGTACACAGTAAATTATAGGTGAGGTCAACAATAACAACAATAATTAAAGCAAATATAAATATTTGCAAATGAATAAATAAATCACTATCCGCTTGATCAGAACGTAATATATTAGCATATGATACACTCTAAGTGACAAAAACATTGTATGTATTTGATTCAACAATATAATTAACACATATAATTAGTTCCAACCACCACAATATAAAAACACATTGTAACACACAGTGTTACAATATTCATATGACTTAATTGTTCAAAATATCCAACTATCGGTTTTAAAAAACAGTGCATAGCTTACTGAAAAGGGATAGTCCGATTTATACACAATGTTTAAAATATATTTGTGGACTAACATGAAATCAGGGGATTGTCATTCAATGATAATGCTGATAAGAGTTTAATAAACAATTTACGACAGTCTTGGAAATAAGCCCCTAAACCATACTTGCCAACTTATGGCAAGTATGATCCGGGAGCCTGCTGAGGAAGGTGGATGTGCAGGGGGCAAGGCTCCAAAAATGGCGCGTTTTGCGTCATTTCATCACGGGGTGGGGCCAAAATAAGGCGATTCCCGCACTCTCCCGGGAGTCCGTGAGACTCACGCAAAATGCGGGAGTCTCACAGACATTCCGGGAGAGTTGACAAGTATGCCCTAAACACAGAAACATAGACATTCAACATACAGGATCTGGAGTATAAATATACTCTCACGTTTCCTTTCTAAACAAATCTTTGTCCAAAAACAGGTCTATCAAATAAGAAGCAATACTCCTTTATTCACAGTCCAGTTTTAAAAAAAAATATGAAGTCAGTACAATCAGTGTTATATAGATCCAAGTGGTAAACATATATCTGAATTAAAATGAATAATAGTCATATGAGTGTATTAAAGACTACCTAACACGTTTCTCACTAACGAGTTCATCAGAGGTATATACATAGGAACCTGCTAATGTGTATGTTTTATGCAAGTAGCAACCAACCAATAGTAACTCTTTCATTTCAATGGAAAACAACTGATTTCCCAAGCAGTAACATCATAGTTTCTAGTGAAACCTAACGCCATGATTAGTACTTAGAATACAAATAAATAAATTTATCACAACAAACAATATATAAACATACCACATAATATGTTGGTGTGTAACACTTTATAATGTATGTTTTAAACCAATATACTAAATCACTAACTAGATATTTCAGTGTTATTCATAAATATTCACATTCTTGTATATCATGTAACCTTGTGTGCTATAAAATGGAAATAGATTAAAAGATCATCTTAAAATCAGTGAATACTTTGTAACATCTCTGTAGTGCGTAACAATCTTTTGGCTGATTAAAATAGAAACTTGCCAGTAGTTGTGGTTGCCCTATGGTTGGTTGGCTAGCTGTCTATTCCTTCATTAGAGATTGTGTTAAAAGCTTTTGGGTAAAATATACAAACATAAGAAAACAAAGTGAAAAATAAATAAAAAAGGAGATGCATTCTCTTTGTATATTTTCACATAATTTCACGTTATTAATAATTGCTTCTCAAAACTTTACAGTAAGCAATTAATCTTCATTAATTCTGACATTTCCCCTAAATCATTCTATTTAGGTATAACAGTGTAACATGCTGTCTAATGCTGAGTACAATATGCTAGTTGTCACATAGTGTAACATGCTGTCTAATGCTGAGTATAATATGCTAGTTGTCACATAGGGTAACATGCTGTCTGATGCTGAGTATAATATGGTAGTTGTCACATAGTGTAACATGCTGTCTAATGCTGAGTATAATGTGCTAGTTGTCACATAGTGTAACATGCTGTCTGATGCTGAGTATAATATGCTAGTTGTCACATAGTGTAACATGCTGTCTAATGCTGAGTATAATGTGCTAGTTGTCGCATAGTATAACATGCTGTCTGATGCTGAGTATAATATGCTAGTTGTCACATAGTGTAACATGCTGTCTGATGCTGAGTATAATGTGCTAGTTGTCACATAGTATAACATGCTGTCTGATGCTGAGTATAATATGCTAGTTGTCACATAGTATAACATGCTGTCTGATGCTGAGTATAATATGCTAGTTGTCACATAGTATAACATGCTGTCTGATGCTGAGTATAATATGCTAGTTGTCACATAGTGTAATATGCTGGTCATTGCTTGGTATAACTTGCTGCTCTTTATTGTTGAATATAATATGATGGTCATTCAAGAGTATAACATACTGGTTATGTTATAAATTGGTTACTGATGTTAAGCTGGTTATTGATGGGTCTATTATGCAGATTATTATTGAGTATAAAATGCTGACCAATCAGACATATATATAATATGCTGATAATCACTGAGTGTTATATCCTGGTCATTGTCAGGTAATAATATACTGGTCATTGCTGGCTGTAAAATGTGGGTCACCATTGTTTATAATAAGCTGCTCAATTTATAGATGTACTCTAGTGTGTGCTGCATGCCAACACATCCATGCAGAACAAGTCCAAATACAATAATATGGGACAACCTTAGACTCTAATGGCTAATGTCTGCTTAATCATATTCAGTTCTCTTAAAGAGCTACATAATTTGTAGAACTGAATGCTGTTTCTGTATCTCCATCATGCTTTTACGACATAGTTCCAATCAGGAAACTTACATTAAAGACCACACATCTGGCTCTGTCCCATCTTTTAAATAAGCATCATTAATTCAGGCCTTCCTTATATAAGACAATTTATGTAAACAATGATGTGCCACCGTTGGTGTGAGGTTACATCCTTGGGGGTATATTTACTAAACTGCGTTTTTGAAAAAGGTGGAGATGTTGCCTATAGCAACCAATCAGATTCTAGCTGTCATTTTGTAGAATGTACTAAATGAATGATAGATAGAATCTGATTGGTTGCTATAGGCAACATCTCCACTTTTTCAAACCCACAGTTTAGTAAATATATCCCTTGGAGCTCTTTGTACCCAGGCAGTTGAATTGGCATGTGAGGCACTGTTTACCTATCCCTGTGTGTACTTCTCCTCTTCTCTGTATAGGATCAATTTTCTGTTGGTTATAGATATCAAATCAATCTTTTTATTATAAAAATCCACTTGTTCTAAGGATGTGATATAGTAGGCACTTGTTACACTTCACTCTTGTACTAAGGTAACTTAACTGCTTACAATAAAGCTCTTATAAAACAAAATCTAGTGGGAAAAATGTGCCTATCCTGCAAACATTTATCACATAGTAGCCCTAGGCATTGATGTGTATAACATGTTCATCATTGCTGGTTGCATTTCATTGTGTAATTAAAACTGGCCTGGCTACCAGTAACCCTAAATATTTTCTGACCTCTTACCTGTGCTGTCCATCCCAAACCCTTATATGTCTCTGACCATGATTGTGTCTAGCCCCAAGTCATTTTGTTCATACTGTGTTTGGCTGATATGTAGGGGAACAGAACTCTGGGCTGCAGCTTATGAGTTTGTCCCACAAGATGGTGATGATTCCATTAGACAGTAGGGGGTCTTAATTACATGAATTACCTTATAATTTCTTATCGCAGTGATAAGAAATGATTTAACGTGCCAATTCATAAAAATTGTTCAGGCAATAGAAGCCTGTCCCGACGAAACGTATATAGTAAATTAATCAAAATCACCTACTGTACTTACGGGTTCTGACCTGTTCTTTGCACAATTTGCCACAGGATAGAGGGGAGGAGCATGAAGCCTGCTTTGGAGGGATCCGAAGATCCCTCTACTGTGATCTTCTATTCATAGGTTAGATAGCGTTGGCCGTCGGGGTCAAGCTCCGAATTTCAGAAGTTGATAAATAAGGTATTTTTGCAGTCCCCGTGGACATCTATGGGGACTGCATCTGCGATAGAAAATGCTGGGACCCCAGCAGATATCAGATGCTGTTTTCATGGGATTTACCATGATATAAACCTCTCCAGAGGTTCATAAATAGGCCAAGAAGTTGAGATAGCAGCTAGCAGCATGGTGGATCCACAGTCTGTGACAGCTGCATCAGGTTATCACATTGTAATAGATTAAAATGTTAAAATAGTTTACTTTTATGCCAGAATATGCTGGAGCTTGGGCAATAGAACATTGAGATAATGAGGTTAGGAGGAGGCAGTAGAATAGAACTTGTATGGTTATTTTGTTCGTTTGCATTCAACTGAAAAGGTGAGACTTTGTGGCATTAGTGCATAGCTTCCAGTACTCCATCTTTGTACTCCTACCTTAGTAGGCATTATGCTGAGATATAGGTCTATTACTGTACGTACAGGTAAATCTTCTACTGGCTCCCAAAATGTCTATATAAGGTTTTTGAATTTATGTTTCCCATTGTTTACTTGTGCAATGTTAGTTCTTTGTGATGTTTGTGCCTGAAGCTGCTTTTTACATTAATTTGTATCAGAAAGATTGCCAAGGAGGTTGTGCCCACGTGCAATGCCAGCAGAAGTGTTAAGTGGCCAGTTGGAATGTTAGTAAGGATGAGAGTGCAAAATATCAGTTGAGGATACAGTTAGTTATGAATGATGTTCAAGAACAATTCTGTAAATAGATATTTGATTTGTCTCTGGAAATTTGGCTCTGGAATTGTCCCTATTTTTGCAAATGGACCAACTACGCTAAACAAAAGAACATGTTACCATTTACTAATATTACCTGTGTTCTATAAGTTAATATTTTTATGAGTAGTATTTAAAATAGAGATGAGCGCACTTGGATTTATGAAATCCGAGCCCATCCGAACGTTGCCGATCCGAGTCGGATCCGAGACAGATCCGGGTATTGGCGCCAAATTCAAATCTGAAACTGAGGCTCTGACTCATAATCCCATTGTCGGATCTCGCGATACTCGGTTCCTATAAATTCCCCGCTAGTCGCCGCCATCTTCACTCGGGCATTGATCAGGGTAGAGGGAGGGTGTGTTAGGTGGTCCTCTGTCCTGCTATATCTCGTGCTGCTCAGTTCAGTGCTGTGCTGTGCTGTGCTGTGTCCTGTGCTCTGTCCTTCTGAGGTCAGTGGTGCTGCTGGGTCCTGTGCTGTGTCCTGTTCAGTCCAGTGGTGCTGTGTCCTGTGCTCTGTGCTTCTAAGGGCATAGTTATTTCCCCAATATTCCCCTGTGTTTAAAAAGATAAAAAAAAGTTATTTAAAAAAAATACCAAAAACTAATTTAATTTTTTTTTAATTACAACAAAATTTGCAAAACCAATCCAGCAGTATAAGCCCATTGGTACTGCAATATTACCAAGTTCACACATTCTTCAGTATCAGTCCAGTGGTGCTGTGTCCTTTGCTCTGTCCTGCTGAGTTCAGTAGTGCTGCTGGGTCCTGTGCTGTGTCCTGTTCAGTCCAGTTGTGCTGTGTCCTGTGCTCTGTGCTTCTAAGGGCATAGTTATTTCCCCAATATTCCCAAGTTTTTAAAAAATAAAAAAAAAGTTATAAAAAAAATTAAAATAAAAATAAAAAAAAAAAAAAAAATATATAATAATTATAACCAAATTTGCAAAACCAATCCAGCAGTATAAGTCCATTGGTACTGCAATATTACCAAGTTCACACATTCTGCAGTATCTTGTGCTACATATAATGGAGACCAAAAATTTGGAGGATAAAGTAGGGAAAGATCAAGACCCACTTCCTCCTAATGCTGAAGCTGCTGCCACTAGTCATGACATAGACGATGAAATGCCATCAACGTCGTCTTCCAAGCCCGATGCCCAATCTCGTAGTACCGGGCATGTAAAATCCAAAAAGCCCAAGTTAAGAAAAAGTAGCAAAAAGAGAAACTTAAAATCATCTGAGGAGAAACGTAAAGTTGCCAATATGCCATTTACGACACGGAGTGGCAAGGAACGGCTTAGGCCCTGGCCCGTGTTCATGACTAGTGGTTCAACTTCACCCACGGATCTTATCCCTCCTCCTCCTCCCCCCCCCCCTACAAAAAATTGAAGAGAGTTATGCTGTCAGCAACAAAACAGCAAACAACTCTGCCTTCTAAAGAGAAATTATCACAAATCCTCAAGGCGAGTCCAAGGGTGTTGGTGGTTGTCAAGCCTGACCTTCCCATCACTGTACGGGAAGAGGTGGCTCGGGAGGAGCCTATTGATGATGTAGCTGGCGCTGTGGAGGAACTTGATGATGAGGATGGTGATGTGGTTATTGTAAATGAGGCACCAGGGGGGGGGGAAACAGCTGATGTCCATGGGATGAAAAAGTCCATCGTCATGCCTGGTCAGAAGACCAAAAAATGCACCTCTTCGGTCTGGAGTTATTTTTATCCAAATCCAGATAACCAATAAATGGCCATATGTAGCTTATGTAAAGCTCAAATAAGCAGGGGTAAGGATCTTGCCCACCTAGGAACATCCTCCCTTATACGTCACCTGAATAACCTTCATAGTTCAGTGGTTAGTTCAGGAACTGGGGCTAGGACCCTCATCGGTACAGGGACACCTAAATCCCGTGGTCCAGTTGGATACACACCAGCAACACCCTCCTCGTCAACTTCCTCCACAATCTCCATCAGATTTAGTCCTGCAGCCCAAGTCAGCAGCCAGACTGAGTCCTCCTCAATACGGGATTCATCCGAGGAATCCTGCAGCAGTACGCCTACTACTACCACTGCTGCTGTTAGTCGGTCATCTTCCCAGAGGGGAAGTCGTAAGACCGCTAAGTCTTTCACAAAACAATTGACCGTCCAACAGTCGTTTGCCATGACCACAAAATACGATAGTAGTCACCCTATTGCAAAGCGTATAACTGCGGCTGTAACTGCAATATTGGTGTTAGACGTGCGCCCGGTGTCCGCCATCAGTGGAGTGGGATTTAGGGGGTTGATGGAGGTATTGTGTCCCCGGTACCAAATCCCGTCGAGATTCCACTTCACTAGGCAGGCGATACCAAAAATGTACAGAGAAGTACGATCAAGTGTCCTCAGTGCTCTAAAAAATGCGGTTGTACCCACTGTCCACTTAACCACGGACATGTGGACAAGTGGTTCTGGGCAAACGAAGGACTATATGACTGTGACAGCCCACTGGGTAGATGCATCCCCTTCCGCAGCAACAGCTGCATCAGTAGCAGCATCTACGAAATGGCTGCTCGTGCAAAGGCAGGCAACATTGTGTATTACAGGCTTTAATAAGAGGCACAACGCTGACAACATATTAGAGAAACTGAGGGAAATTATCTCCCAGTGGCTTACCCCACTTAGACTCTCATGGGGATTTGTGGTGTCAGACAATGCCAGTAACATTGTGCGGGCATTAAATATGGGCAATTTCCAGCACGTCCCATGTTTTGCCCACACCATTAATTTGGGGGTGCCTCAAGAGTGACAGGGGTGTGCAGGAGATGCTTGCGGTGGCGCGCAAAATTGCTGGACACTTTCGGCATTCAGCCAGTGCCTACCGCAGACTAGAGGCACATCAAAAAAGCATGAACCTGCCCTGCCATCACCTCAAACAAGAGGTTGTGACGCGCTGGAACTCCACCCTCTATATGCTGCAGAGGATGGAGGAGCAGCAAAAGGCCATTCAGGCCTACACAGCCACCTACGACATAGGCAAAGGAGTGGGGATGTGCCTCAGTCAAGCGCAGTGGAGACTGATTTCCGTGTTGTGCAAGGTTCTGCAGCTATTTGAACTTGCCACACGAGAAGTCAGTTCCGACACTGCCAGCTTGAGTCAGGTCATTCCCCTGATCAGGCTGTTGCAGAAGCAGCTGGAGAAAGTGAGGGAGGAGCTGGTAAGCCATTGCGATTACACCAAGCATGTAGCTCTTGTGGATGTAGCCCTTTGTACGCTTTGCCAGGATCCGAGGGTGGTCACTCTTTTAAAGTCAGAGGAATACATTCTGGCCACCGTGCTCGATCCTCGGTTTAAAGCGTATGTTGTGTCTCTGTTTCCGGCGGACACAAGTCTACAGCGGTGCAAAGACCTGCTGGTCAGGAGATTGTCCTCTGAAGAGGACCGTGACATGCCAACAGCTCCACCCTCATTTTCTTCCACATCTATGGCTGCGAGGAAAAAGCTCAGTTTTCCCAAAAGAGGCGCTGGCGGGGATGCTGATAACATCTGGTCCGGACTGAAGGACCTGCCAACCATTGCAGACATGTCTACTCTCGCTGCATTGGATGCTGTCACAATAGAAAAAATTGTGGATGATTACTTTGCTGACACCATCCAAGTAGACATGTCAGACAGTCCATATTGTTACTGGCAGGAAAAAAAGGCAGTTTGGAAGCCCCTGTACAAACTGGCTCTATTTTACCTGAGTTGTCCCCCCTCCAGTGTGTACTCAGAAAGAGTTTTTAGTGCAGCGGGGAACCTGGTCAGTGAGCGGCGAAGGAGGTTGCTTCCTCATAACGTTGAAAAAATGATGTTTATAAAAATGAATAATCAATTCCTCAATGAAGTACAGCACTGCCCTCCAGATACTACAGAGGGACCTGTGGTTGTGGAGTCCAGCGGGGACGAATTGATAATGTGTGATGAGGAGGAAGTACACACTGTAGGGGGAGAGGAATCAGAGGTTGAGGATGAGGACGACATCTTGCCTCAGTAGAGCCTGTTTAGTCTGTACAGGGAGAGATGAATAGCTTTTTTGGTGTGGGGGCCCAAACAAACCAATCATTTCAGCCAAAGTTGTTTGGTAGGCCCTGTCGCTGAAATGATTGGTTTGTTAAAGTGTGCATGTCCTATTTCAACAACATAAGGGTGGGTGTGAGGGCCCAAGGACAATTCCATCTTGGAATTTTTTTTTTTTGCATTATATGACCAATCAACAGTCGTTTGCCATGTTCAAAAAGTAAAACCAAATTTAAACAAATTCAAGAAATTAAACCAAAAGTAAAATGCCCTGTCATAATTTTAAAACAAGAGGTATTGACGTGCTCTAAAACTACTGTATTGTTGTTTATATTTTATAAACACTACACTTGAAAGCTGGAGTCTTTCAATGAAAAAGTAACTGTCCATTGCACGAATATTTGCAACAGGGACAATTTTAGGGTTAAGAAAGTCAACTAATAACACTTCGACGCTGTCTGTCTTTATAAACACTACACTTGGAAGTTGGAGGAGGTATTGTGGCCCCGGCACCAAATTTACTACCGGGGCCACTCCACTGTGCAGTCCATATTTAGGTGTATCAGATATTAAACAACGGTGACAGTTGATGCCCAATTTTTTAATTATATTGTTGGCGCTGTAAAAAATTGTGTTCCGGGCACACCACACTACGCAGTCCATACCCTTTTTTGGTGGAATTCTGACCCGTGGAGGGTTTTTTAATTATATTGTGGCCTCGGTACCAAATTGTATACCGGGGGCCACCACACTACGCAGTCAAGATAGATAGATGCGTATCATAGATAAAGTACATTCAGTGTTGTGGGGCAAATTGAAAAATATTCAAAATGCACTGACATTATCAAAAACAAGAGGTTTTCACACGCTGAAACTCCAACATGTATATGATGGAGAGGATGAAGGAGCAGCCGTATGTGCAGTGTAATGCAGACCTGTTGAAGGTTTTTTATATATTTTATTGTGGTGCCCAGTGCCCACTACTCTACGCAGTCCAGATACTATTTTTGGGTGTAATTCTGACCTGTTGAAGGTTTTTTATATATTTTATTGTGGTGCCCAGTGCCCACTACTCTACGCAGTCCAGATACTATTTTTGGGTGTAATTCTGACCTGTTGAAGGTTTTCTATATATTATATTGTGGTGGCCAGTGGCCAGTCCTCTACGCAGTCCAGATACTATTTTTGGGTGTAATGCAGACCTGTTGAAGGTTTTCTATATATTATATTGTGGTGGCCAGTGGCCAGTCCTCTACGCAGTCCAGATACTATTTTTGGGTGTAATGCAGATCTGTTGAAGGTTTTCTATATATTATATTGTGGTGGCCAGTGGCCAGTCCTCTACGCAGTCCAGATACTATTTTTGGGTGTAATTCAGACCTGTTGAAGGTTTTCTATATATTTTTTATTGTGGTGCCCAGTGCCCACTACTCTACGCAGTCCAGATACTTTTTTGGGTGTAATTCTGACCTGTTGAAGGTTTTCTATATATTATATTGTGGTGGCCAGTGGCCAGTCCTCTACGCAGTCCAGATACTATTTTTGGGTGTAATGCAGACCTGTTGAAGGTTTTCTATATATTATATTGTGGTGGCCAGTGGCCAGTCCTCTACGCAGTCCAGATACTATTTTTGGGTGTAATTCAGACCAGTTGATGGGTTTTTAATTGTATTGTGGGGAACACTCCTCTACGCAGTCCAGAAAGATACCTCGTTGCAACGTTTTGTACTAAAAAAAAAAAATTATTGTGAGGTGTTAGGTGTTCAGAATAGCCTTTAAATTAGTGGAAATTATTGTTATTGAATGTTATTGAGGTTAATAATAGCGTAGGAGTGAAAATAAGCCCAAAAACTTGATTTTTACACTTTTTAGTTTTTTTAAAAAAAAAAAATCCGAATCCAAAACCTTAAATCCGAACCAAAACGTTTCGGCAGGTGTTTTGCAAAACAAATCCCAACCCAAAACATCGAGAAAATCCGGATCCAAAACACAAAACACGAGACCTCAAAAGTCGCCGGTGCACATCCCTAATTTAAAATGCAAAAAAATGTATCAATCAAACCTAGGAGACATGTTAGTTAGGAATTGTAGTGGTCCAAATTCACCAAGATAATATTGTGTGCCACATGCTTAACTATATGGCTTAAATGCAGCAAAGTATACCTAAAAACTAATTTAAATAGATGGCAACTATATAAATGGAGGTAATATTCCTGCCAAGATAGGAAACATTTGTAATTATGTTGTCGGAAGATTTGCTATGATGTTGCACAAATGTAAATGAATGAATATTATTCACACCAATAGGTGAACAAATGACAGCTTATTGTGCTTGTAGGCTTATTGGGTAAACCACATTACATAAGTGCTAGAGACCCATGATGTGTGAGAATGTTGTGCTCTTTAGGCAGTCTGTTAAGTGAATTATTTTGTGCTGTTTTTTTATATTCTACAATAAATGTATAATTAATTATAATCATACAAGTGAATTATGTCAACATATTTTTTTCATTCAGGCTATCAAGTAACTGGATCATTTTATGCTTGTCCACCATCAGAGTCCCAAACTCCTGGACTTCCATTAGAGCCAAGTATTCGGCCTGGAGAGGCCATTGCATTGTCTGGTAAGCTGTACAAATTGACATTCTTCATGCTGCAGTCTTAAAGCTGCCAAGTCCACAGTCAGGACTGATTTAATGCACATGGTGATGTGTTCTGTCAAATAGGTGTTTCTCCAGGTTCTCTCGACTCTATGCTTACCTAGATTGCACTATATATAATCCATTATTAACAGTACAGTAAAAATGTTTTCAGGCTACCTTTTTAGATTTTTCTTACGGTCTTGTCTTATATCATAGACTGCCGGTTTCATATCAGCTTATATTACCGTGATACCCTGGTTGGAGAGCGAACAACGTCCAATCCAGAAGGATGCCGGATTTCACATGGACAATGCTTAGAAATAAGTCGCTTGGATCAAATCCTGTTTCCCTACCCGGAAGACAACAGTCTGCGGAAAAACATTGAGAAGCTGCTGAGTCACCTGGAGCGTGGTGTAATTCTCTGGATGGCTCCTGATGGAATATATGCCAAGAGACTGTGCCAGAGCAGAATTTACTGGGAGGGACCTTTGTCTATGTACTCTGATCGCCCTAATAAGCTAGAACGAGACTTGGCCTGCAAATTATTTGATACCCAGCAGTTTTTAACAGGTACGTTACTTACATTATTAGCTTTAAAATGTAAAGTTCTGGGGGTAAATGTGTCAAGCTGAGAGCTTTCCGGCAGGTTTGAAAAACCAATCAGATTCTAGCTGTCATTTACAAAATGTCAGCTAGAATCTGATTGGTTGCTATAGGCAACATCTCCACTTTTCAAACCCACTGGAGAACTCTCAGCTTGATACATATACCCCCTGGTTTTGGTTCAAGGGTAGGTACAACGTGGCCTAAAAAGGGATGCTTGATTACTAAGGAACCTGTTTTTTGGGTTTCCTCCTGACCCTCCAATTGTGACCTGTTCCAGATGACATAAAAACCAGTACTAGGAGGAATGAGAACATGCACTATGTGAGGAAGCCGGGGCTACATGCACTGTCTCTTCGTAGTAATCAATAGAGATGAGCAATATTTTATAAACTGTTTAGTGAAATATTCAATTCGTTCCATTTAGCCATGGAATTTTGTATGTTTTGCCAGAAGAAGTTGGTCCTGAATGTTTGTACGCCAACCACCCCACACAGCAGAATAAACTGATCATTGTGCTCGCAGCTCTATTCATAGACTATAAAATCCACAAAGTGAGAATTTACAGATAGAGTGTAGAATAACATTGCATAGAATGTGGAAGCAAAATCGGAACTCAAAGATTATATTACTCGAACTTCACACCCTTGTGATGTAGCCCGTTGTGCCACAATGTTACTTATCTATAGTGACCAGTGATCCCTTTCTGCCATGTGTCCCAGTGAACTTGATTTTTCCAGCATTAATAAGGATGTGACATGATGTATGAAACCACCCGTGTACACATTCCTTAAGTAGTATAGAATTAGTTAGCTGTGCAGTGACTTTGTAAGTACCTCAACATTATCACGTACTACTAAAATGTGCTAAAAGTGTGAACATGCAGAGAACAGTGCCTGTGACTCTTACTGAGACTCAATGGCACAGCAGTGGTTGCCAATTTTGGCACAAGCAAAGAAGCACTGAGCCATATTTATAAAAAGCGTTGTAATAAAAATGGCTGAAATATAGCGCAAAAAAACGTTGGCTGCATTTTTCGGTAAAATTGCAATTATTTTCAAATTATTTATATTAATAAAGAAAAAGTATACCTTTGTAAATCTACTATCATGTTTTCTGGTGTGTAAAGTAACTCATCCTTATCTATAAAATGTTCATAGTAAATCGTATGCATTCTGATCAGTTTTCATATTGGATTTCCTGTGTAAGCCTCCTGTGACAGTCCTACTCCAGTTTATTAGTGTTGTTATTTCAAATTGTGTTGCAAAATGTGCAAACTTTGCACCGTGAGAAGCCTGATCCCAATTTTATCAACAGAAAAGGAGCATGAGTTGCAAAAGGAAGAAAGATCTGCACGTAGGAATCCATAGTCATTTACATGAAAGGATATAACATTTGGGAAGGATGATTTCTTAAATGCTGCTTATTACAAATGCTGCCATTCAAATTTTTCTCCCAGTGTAAACCATACTGATCCCCATTCTTAGCAGAGTATATGAGTTCAATCAACTAACAGATCTTTCTGCCTTTACCAGAATTGCAGGCGTTCGCTCACCATGGACGTCCAGTTCCAAGATTTCAGATTACATTGTGTTTTGGAGAAGAATTTCCAGACCCTCAGAGAGGAAGGAAACTAATTACAGCTCATGTAAGTTTATGTAACATACCAGTAGTTTTTGTTACTTTTTTTTTTTAAAGTGCCCATATTGTACCATCGTATTTATTTATCCTATGAAAAAATCAGATGTTGCATTCTCCAGGGCTTTTAATAAAAATATATAATTGGAACAAGGTCAATGATCACCACCATGGGCCTCATACAACCATTTGTGCAATGCAAATATACAAATTCTCATACTGCACATGGAAACTAGAATTCATGGAGAGGTGGAATGTGTGCAGGTAAGCATAAGTTGGATAAAGGGCATGTAGACATAATTATAGCACACCCCCTGGAGATAGAAAGTCAGTATACTTGGCGCATCTCCAGATACGCTTCTTAGAAGGCGTATCTTCTGTAGGTACTGTAGCCCTGGTGATTATGATAGTTGCAGCACTGTATAGCACTTCTGATTGGCTATGTGCATACTGACACCTCCAGCTGACAGTACTTCAGTCATTAGCGCGGTGACTATATTATGCTAAGTTATGCTAATATATTTGTATTTATTTGTCATTTCTATTTTGGCAACTGCAGGAAATAAGATTTCCATTGAATTTATTGAGTGGTAAATTATAGATGTAGAGGTGTTTGTATTAAATTACACTTAATATGGAAAATGAGACTTTAGCATTTATTAATAACACTGCCAAGACACTGTTTTCTCTATTTTGTATATGACATACTTGCGTCATGTTGGCCACGCCCCCACGACGGAAATGTCGTTTTGTCATGGGGCGGGACCAAAATGACGCGATTCACCGCAAATCGTGTTATTTTGGCCAGGGAATTGCGGGATGCGGGAGACTTGCCTGCTCTCCCGGGAGTCCGAGAGACCGACCCAAATTTCGGGAGTCTCCCGGACATTACGGGAGAGTTGGCAAGTATGGCATATGACACTTTGTTATATGATATTGTTTGCACATTGAGCAATATGACTATAGTCAGGCTGCATCTCTATGCCATTATGGGGAGTAAATACACACACATGTATGCCTGACGCAGAACTACCGCTGTGTTCTTAGTTGAGATACGTACAGCTCAACATACATACATAAGACCACAATTTTCTTGGGCGCAAAATGGGTCAAATTCTAAATGAGTTCTATAGTGTTTAGATTTTTGTTTTATTTTTTATATGTGAACATCTCAATACATAAATTAAACAGAAAAGTAAATACTTTAATTGATTTCTAGGTTGAGCCCGTGTACGCCAGACAGCTAATTGGCTTTGCAGAACAAAATGGAGGACATTTTATGAGAGGATATGAATTCTCAGATCTCATTAGCAGCTCAGAAGATTATCACCGGCCGATTCGCCATATACCTCTCCAGGAATGAAGATCACTTGCTAGTAACTGATAGGAGCCTAGCACTGACATGAACATGTACCAATGCTGAACTACTGCAACAGAACTTTCATTGACAAGGGATTGAACGAAGCAAGAGCTTCCATTTTTTATCTGAGAATTTTTTTATAAAACTGATGATGCTTTGGGTCACCTGAGATCACACATTATTTTTATATACATATATATATTTTTTGTATGAAAGGTATTTGTATAAAAGGTATTTGTTCATTAGTATTAAACTGACACAAATATTCATGATGCTACATCTCCTCTCCAGGCCAAAATGTGTCTTTGACTCAATTTAATTATAGAATCCAGTCACATCATTCACATTTGTTATTATTGTTTACTGACACACTTGTTACTCTTCCGGAATGTCCGGGAGGCTCCTGAGCAGCCATTCTCCCGGGCGTGGTGGGGGCAGGGTTTTATCTTTAATGATGCAATTTTGCATCGTCAAGTTAGCATTTCTTAGCAGGGGCGGGGCTACAGTGATACAATAGCGTTGCCACGCCACCTCCTACCCACTGTCACATGACCTCTGCTCCAGTATTTCCCAGAGGTTTAAAAAGTTGGCAAGTATGTGTTTACACGGGTTTTGCGAGACTGGATGAAAAAAAAACTACTAATTACAGTTAGGGTTTCCTGTGGCAATGCCCTGATATTCCAGTGCAAGTTCTCTTGTGTCTTTAGCATGGCAACATTTCACACACTCTATTTCTATTCATGAAATTGACTGGGGCATAACTGGTGAAATAAGGTGTTATCAGGCTGAGCAACTGAATCTGTATTTAGATCCGACCTCTGCCAGGTTGTACTGTTGGAATACATGGAGCCAAGTTAACATGGTCGGCAAACACGCTTCAAATGTCACCAGGACCTATGGATATGTCTTAATTTTTATTATTGAGACATCAATAAATTGGTAATATCATTGAACAACCAATGTGCAGTTTACAACACATTACTTTTTGCTCATTTAAAAGTCATGTTTTATTGTTTAAAATGTTTTTAAATAATGGTAGGTAGACTAATGCATTTCTTTAGATAGCCTCCAGATCTGCACATGGCATTGATATGAAAGTTTTCAGCCCATTGAATTTTTACAATTTTTGAAACACATTTGCTAGGTTTAGAAATATGCATCTCAAAGATGTAACCTTTTGGGATATAATATCTCACAATTAGTTGCCTGTACTCATAACAACAATGACAATTTGTTATTACCTATATCGTTTGTTCTATTAGTTTTTGCTTTATTTTACTGAGAACTAGGCTATGTTAGTTATGCTGTTGGACCCTGCAGTTTGCTTTATTTTTCTATGGTAACTATAAAGTACCAATAAAGACTGTAAAGAAACTATATCAATATTAGAGCCCCTCTGTATCATGGTGTTGTTTACTAATGCATATTACATATCCATATAATTAAATCTAATTTTTTAATTGTGGACATCATTAGGACAAAAATATAGATCAATAACCAGGTTTACATTTACCTTTTTTAGCCTCTCCCCTCCCACCCCCCCCCCAATTGCTGCACATATCCATAGCCTCAAACTTCACTGTTAGACAAAAGAAATGTATGTATCCCACCGGTTATTAGAATGATCATTGCTGATGGAGGGAAGGTGTGTTCTAACGTAGGCTGAGTACAGTAAGGGTGTGATTTCACAATTACGGACAGAAGCAGACTCTGAAACAGATGATTGTACACCTGTCCAAGACATATTATTTGCAGGTAGTCTGGAGCAGGTGCAAATAGCAGATGATGGCTGGTCTCCAGCTATAGTGAACCGCTTGTGTCTGTTTGCGTATGCTCTGCTGATGCTTACATTATGCATATATTATGGGCAGCACTGTGGCTAAGTGGTTAGCACTTCTGACTTACAGCATCGGGGTCATAAGTTCAATTCCTGACCATGTGGAGTTTGTTTGTTCTCCCCGTGTTTGCGTGGATTTCCTCCAGGTGCTCCGGTTTCCACCCACGCTCCAAAAACATACTAGTAGGTTAATTGGCTGCTATCAAAATTGACCCTAGTCTCTCTCTCTCTGTCTGTCTGTCTGTGTGTATGTTAGGGAATTTAGACTGTAAGCTCCAATGGGGCAGGGACTGATGTGAGTGAGCTCTCTGTACAGCGGTGTGGAATCAGTGGCGCTATATAAATAGATGATGATGATGCTGATAATATATATATATATATATATATATATATATATATATATATATATATATATATATATATATATATATATATATATATAATGCTTTTATGTGTGTGTTTGAGGATTTTTTTCATGGGGAGTTGTAGCATATGTTAGGGGTGTACATATCGAGTGATAGTTGCTGCTTTTTATATTGCTTTTCTAGTGAATTTGTGCTTGTGATTTGGGGCGCAATTACATTCACATACCTTTCCATACCGCCAGTTCTACCCAGTGAAGTGTAAGTTTTCTACCCCAAACACACACTCTGGTTCATAACCTATAAGAATGTGTTTGGACCGTGGCATACATAGTAATTCTGTAAATAGCCTTTTCTGTCACTCTTGATCAAATCTTCTAATTCTGTAAAGCTTACCTGTACACCTACAAATATAAGCAATATAATGTAGAACTCCATAAGAAATTTTATAAAATAAAAGTAATAATTTCTGGGGTACATTGTTTAATAATAAATAATAAATCCTGATAGAAAGGAATTTAAGATATGCATGGGATATATTTTGACATGACTGTTATATTATGTTGTATATTAAATATTACAAACCCAATTAAGAAGTTGTGGAGAAATAAAAATCGTAGTTTCTGTATTTTTTTATATGTAATGTGACCTCTTTCACTTATATTGTATGCTGCTATTTTTGGAGTGTAGGGTTAAAAAGGGGTTCTGGGCAGGGCCGTAAATAGCCCTGTGCGACAGGGGGCGACCGCCTAGGGCGCAACGCTGAAGGGGGCGCAATTTAGGAATATTTTAGGTTAATTTGGTTAAATTTGAGGGCTAAGGGGGTGACATTTGTCTTTCTCGCCCCAGGCGCTAGAATTCTAAGTAACGGCTCTGGTTCTGAGAGCATAATGATAACAGTCATTTTAGTCACAGTAGTTAGAAATGTCAAAGTTGTCTGATGAACTATAAACGCCTATAAAATTTAGTCACTTATTTCCTTGTTTTCTCTCATTACATTTGTCCTGCATTGGAGTAAACTGTAATACTTTCATGTTTATATATTCCATAAGTTTACTGAGATAGAAATGACCACTTATTATTTTTTGCTTCACCATAATATATTTTTTGAAAGTGTGATCCATGTAGGCAGTTAAGGTGTAAACAATATTGTTTTCACATGTATGTGTTTGCAATAAATGTATCTTATCAGCACCTCACAAGTATCCCTATATTAACCCTATACTTTCATTAAAGAAAAACTGAAACTGACAGTTACTTGCATTTGTAAAATTTGAATTGTGTATTTTGCAGTAAGTACAAAAATAAATAAAATTGTTTAAAAAATGATTCCTTGGGTTGTGTGCATATATGGAAGATGTGATATGTGTGAAAAGTGGTTTATTTGCTTTTATGTGGTTACAATAAAAAAATATCTGTTGTTGTACAATGTATATGAACACACATTCTCCTGTTTATTATGTAACAGGCTGGTTTTCCACTGGCATTAGGGATATGCCAGTAGTTCATATTTTAGTAAATTTAAACAATTCCTGATTATATATGGAGGATACTCCATTTAACCCCTTGTATTCTCTTGCAGTGACTGCCAGTAAATAGAGCAGGCATCGTCCAGATAACACTATAATGGGTCTGCGGCTCCTGACTGCAGACGTCAGTAGGTATGGGGTCTTGGGGTCATTGGAACCAGTAGGTCCCATCCCTATACCCACTTACATACTGTGTAGATGGATAGTAGATAGTAGTAGGTGCTCAGAAAGTGAGTTCATATCTTGCAAAATAATGTTTAATGATACAGATATACACCATATTACATTAAAAAAAAACAATACTGGAATTCATGGATTTAATCCCTACAAAGTCCATGTTCACTAGACTCCATTTATCACTTTTCGTGTCAGAGATGATAGCTTTCCTAAACAGATATTCTGGATCTATGAAAGTAAGGATAAGCAAAGGAATTGTCTATGTAGTGTAATGTTATTAAATTATCTCATATTTAGGTAAAGATTTGACTAATACCCCTTTAACACAGAGGCATGGACCACGGGAATAATTCAGGTTGTGTGTCTGTGTGAATGGGGCGACTCGGGTCCACGACCCTGGTGACGACCAGTGTTATTCTCAGGTTGGAGTCAGATATGCTGCCAGGCGCGGGCTGGGAGAGGGATGGCCGGGGGGCACACAGGCGACCGCATCATATGACAGGTGATGCAGCCGCGTCATTGATGCCGCGGCCGCATCCCCTGTCATGTGATGCGGCCGCCTGTGCGCTGACACGGCCGCATCTGATGTCATCAGATGCGGCCGCGGGGGGGAAACTATATGCCTATCCCCGGGCCCTAATAGCCGTCTGACCCCCGGGCCAGCCCGCCCCTGTATGCTGCTGTCTAAAAGGTGTTCCTGGGTTATTCGACCCGGGTTCAGTCAAAAGCAGCACATTGGAGGGGCGCAACTTAAAATTGCAGGGCAGATACGGGTCCAGTGTGAAAGGCAGCGACCGGGGATGTACCTGGGTCCAAAGTGCAGTGTGAAAGGTTGCAACACGGGTTGAAACTGTATTCATTATTCTGTGTCTGACCTGGGATTTTGGTGAGTAAGGGGTATAACCTGCCCTTCCCTAGCTGGAGCCCTGGGGATTGCTAAATTTTTACCTTAGGATACCCTGTTCCTCTTACAACTAAGCTGAAAACCAAAGGCTGGAGGAGGGGATGGCTTAACCATCAAGAGATTGTGGCTTCCCCCGCAGCCCCCCTCCCCTCTACAGAATAGTACCAACATTAATTTGCCAGTTCTGTATTACATAATTGTCAGATCCATGGACAGACAGCTGCATGTAGCAGCCCATGGGGCTCAGGTTAGGGGGAGGAGCATGTTTGTAAAATATTTCCGTAGGTATTAGTGCAGCTTTAAAAGCAATACCTGTGGGCAAGACTCGACTCGGCAGCCTATTTCAAAGAGAAAAAAATGCAGGTGGCCCAGTGACTCAGCACAAGGTAGCCCACTATGGGACAGGTCCAGGGGGCAGATGCCCCCCTGACTGTATATAAGGGCATTTCGCTACATATACAAGTTGATGTGCTTTAATGTGCACACCAATTCCTGTATTTACTCTAAACCTATTGTTATTGTTATACTTCTGTCCTGTTTGGCAGGAAGAAATTTGAATCTATTTCCTAAAGTAATCTCCATTTCTAAATGTTCCCTCTCTTTTGTATGTTCATCTATGCCATTTCTCAGAATAGGTCTTGCTCATTGTCCTATTGCTCACTAAACCTATGGTGACTCTACATTTCCAGTAATTTGGTTTGCTTCCTACACATTTAAAATGAAATTAGAAAATCGCCAATCTGAATGATCTACTCAAAAATCATAACCGGCCATTAAACAGTTATACATTTAAACAATGGCTGATTTGTAGAAAACCCCCTGAAAAAGCAGTTTCACTTTTTTGCATGCAATCAAAAATGCCTTTTTCTAGATGTTATCTACAAATTGCATCTGCAACAAAGGAGTATGACCACAATTGTGTGGATACACTAAAATATGACAATACCCCAGTGTCGGACAGGTGCATGAAGGGCTCACCTGGGAAACCAATTGTAGGGGTTCACACCAGAGGTGACGAGGCCAAACCACGGAGGGTGAGACTAGTGCTTCAAAACATCGTTTATATGAGTAACATTACTCATTCTCAATGAAATATGCAATTACGGTTATTATAAATATGTCATTAGATGTCACAGATTTATGTTGTCTCAGTACTAACTAAGCATGTATTGCATACCACCCCCACCCCCCAACATTACAGAACCACTGGATGTGGGCTGGACATAGTACTGTAAAATAACTTCTTTTTCTAAGGTACATACTTGCATGCAGTAAATCCCAATGTAAGCACAAACAAGAACCCAGTACTGATGGATTGTCAGCTTATCTTTGACTTGATAACAACTATAAAGGAGGGTTAGGTTACATACACATGTGCATATGTTCAGTAAAGTAAGGCATTTTCATTTGCAATTTTCTCATGAACTGCAAACTCTAAATATGGCCCAAAAGATTCTGAGAATCAAACCTGCAAATAAACATGGAAAAGCAAATAGATTATATATTTACCCAAGCATAAGAAAACTTAAGATATGTAAAGTTACATTACAATAGTAGAAGTGATTATAAATAATTCAACCTACCAAATAATAATCTAAATGGCCCAGTTGAGCAGAAATGTTCAAATAAATAAGTAGAAATAAATATAAAAATCATGTGATAAAGCAATAAAACACATCTTGCATTGCTGCACTAAAACAAAAAATATTTAAAAAGACACAGACTGTGAGGATTATGTAGTATATCTAATGACTGATTGATATTTTCTGTTGAATTCATGTATGACAACGTCAATATTTTATGTAACCTCTCAAAGTATGCTTTGCTGACTGACCTAAGTGACCTGTTCAATTGACCAAGAGCCTTTTGAAACTAGCCAGGCCCGGGGTAGATAAACTTCTTGGAGGAGTTTGAAGCCCCAAAGTTGTAAACCATCTAACCACTCGAGCAGAGATGAGAGATTCTCTGAGGTGTCAACATATATATTAGTGATAGATAATTTACTTTGAAAGCTCTGTGTCATTTTAGGAATCAATCTGACTTAATTGAAAATGTAATTCCTAAGGTGGGGGTGAAGAGCCTGTAAGAATGGTTTACAACCTTCTGCTTTAGAGATTACAGTGTGCATTTTCATTAGAGGGTCTATCAAGACTGAAATATCCCATATTTCTCAATTGTGTTCCCTCACACACGTCAAGTCTTAACTAGTAAGTAGTGACTCTGGTTTTATTTACTATTTTATTTCTGAAACTTATTTGTGCAACTTATTGTTTGTCCCGTTATTAACGTTTATGTAACTAAGCCTTGGAAACATTTTTCAGATTAAATACATTTACTCTAGCATGTTCTTCGTGATTGTTTGTGAACTTATGAAGCCCAGTGAGGCGCATGCTACATGTGTATGTGATTTAAGTGTGAAACATTAATAAGTGGTTTTGGTGAATGTAAGGACACCATGGTAAATCCTTCGTGGTGGCAGAAAAGGTATATTCATTGCTAATTGACTAAGGTGACACCAGTCACGGCCAACTGTTCAGATTGCTGTATCTGAGACAGGCTGGGCATTCGTGACACAAACACTCTTTCAAAAGTCCTCTTTTCACACTTGCCTATTCTGCCCTATCCTGAGACAGCACCTTCCACATGCTCCACCAGCCCTTCCACTCCTTTCCCATCCCATCCACCCCTATAGTCTCATTTGCCCCAACCTAAGCAACTCGCTCCTCTTGCTCCACCTACTTTTTCCACTTGCTTCTTCCGGTACTATCGTCTCTGTTTGCTTGCACGCCCCTGTTGAATGTTAGCTCTCACGAACCTCCCTACCTCCTGTCTCCTCATTCTCATTGAAATATTTTCCTCTTTTCTAGTTGTGTCTACCTCCTTTCTATTGTCTCAACTTGTACTCATTTTTACTGATGCTATTGCTTCTCTTCTCTATTTGTATTTTGTTCTGTTTATATTTTGTTGATTGTACAGCGCTGTGGATTCTGTGGCACATATAAATAAACTTTGATGATGATGATAGCAGTTTGATAGGCCTGTTGGAGAATAGGGTTAATGGGTCTAATGGTCCCCGAATGTCAGTTAGTTGATATATTAAGGACCGTATACCAGATTTGAGCAATTAGGGGGCATTCCCACCAATTGAGCTTGAAGGTCCCGACTTTCCCACAATTTCTACAGCAAATGTCAAAGGTCTGGGAGTACATGTTACATACAGTCATGGGCCAAAATTTTGAGAATGACACAGGTATTGGTTTTCACAAAGTTTGCTGCTTCAGTGTTTTAGACCTTTTTGTCAAATGTTGCTATGGTATACTGATGTAAAATTACAAGCATTTCATAAGTGTCAAACGCTTTTATTGACAATTAATTTATGCAAAGAGTCAATATTTGCAGTGTTCATCCTTCTTTTTGAAGACCTCTACAAATCACCCTAGTTTGCTGTCAATCAACTTCTGGGCCACATACTGACTGATGGTCGCCCATTCTTGCCTAATCAATGCTTGGAGTTTGTCAGAATTTGTGGGTTTTTGTTTGTCCACCCGCCTCTTGAAGATTGACCACAAGTTCTCAATGGGATTAAGGTCCGGGGATTTTCCTGACCATGGACTCAATCAATGTTTTTATCCCCGAGCCACTTAGTTATCACTTTTGCCTTATGGTAAGGTGCTTCATCATGCTGGCAAAGGCATTGCTCATCACCAAACTGTTTTTGGATGGTTGGAAGAAGTTGCTCTTGGAGGATTTTTTGGTACCAATATTTATTCAAGGCAGTGTTCTTAGACAAAATTGTGAGTGAGCCCACTCCCTTGGCTGAGAAGCAAAACCACACATGAATGATCTCAGGATGCTTTACTGTTGACATGATACAGGACTGATAGTAGCTGTGCTGATTATGTAGTATATCTAATGACTGATTGTTATTTTCTGTTGAATTCATGTATGACAATGTATATTGTATGTAACCTGGTAATGTAATCTCAATGTGTACTTTGCTAAATGACATGAGTTTAAACCAATGCAAGTGTCAATAATCTGTTGAAATTAGCCAGACCAGGCAGAAATAGGTATCTCTAAGGAGTTTGAAGCCCCAAAGTTGTAAACCATCTAGTCACTCAAGAAGGAGCAGAGGTGAGGACTCAAGGTCCTGTGAACATTCCGATCTCAGGACATCCCTAGCTCTCTTCAAAAGCCCTATGACATTTGGGAGATCAATCTGTCCTTATTGACAGCTAAACTGCAAAGGTGGGGGTGAGAGCTATGCGAAAAAAGGTTTAAAATCTTCTACCTTAGACAATAACGCGTGCAATTTCATGAGGGGGTCTATCAAGTTGAAATGTCCCATTTTCTCAAATGTGTTCCCTCACATACCAAGTCTTAACTAGTAAGTAGTACTCTAGTTTTATTTCCTATTTTATTTTCGAAAACTTATTTGTGCAATTCATTGTATGTCTCGTTATTAATTGTTGTAATTAAGCCATTTTTCAGATTAAATACATTTAATCTAGCTTGTTCTCTGTGATTCTTTGTGAATTTACGAAGCCCAGGTAGTCTCATGCTAGATGTGTATGTGATTTAAGTGTAAAACATTAATAAGTGGTTTTGGTGAACGTAAGAGCACCATAATAAATCCTTCATGGTGGCAGAAAAAGTGTATTCATTGCTAAGTGACTAAGGTGGCGCCAGTCACGGCCAGCTGTTCAGATTGCTGTATCTGGGACAGGCTTTTCCAGACAAGTGTTTTTCCAGATACTCCAAACAATCTGAAAGGGGTATTTGTCAGGGATAATTCCCTCTAGCTAGTCCCTGATTTGATATCTTATTATATATTCCCACAGTCATATAATATATCACCTCTATTTTGTTAGGAAACTGCTACTGAACCCCTTTATCTGTCACAAACCGCTCTCTGCGCACTTGTGACGTGAAAGCTTACTGTAAGGGAACACACAGGATTCCAACGCAAATCTCACACTCACCTCTCTCTAAGGCTACAGATGTTGCTAGTCCCTTTCCCAACACGGACACACGCTTCACACCTCTCAGCAACTGCCACCAGCTACGTATAAGGCCTGTAGCAAACCTATGATAATCACCCAATTGCACACACTCTGTACTCTGGTAGCTGAACAGTTAACCCTTCACACACTGGTCTCTAAAGAGTTAATCCAGCCAAACAATCTGTCTCTTCTAAACAGGCAATGTATTTGTTTAGAGCAATAAGGACAGAACAAAAAAGTTACAGTGCTTACAGATAATGGAAAAAAATTAGATAAAGATTTGACATACAAATAAAAAATTGCAAACAGTTATAAAAACAAATGGGATGAAAATATACAGCGTCACTTATGTATAATAATCTGTTTACCTGGTGGTAGGCAGAAAAGATGGACAGTCCTTCAATTAGATTGATCTTCAAGATACTGACAATTTGTCCCTTCACAACACAGGTTTTTAAGCCAAATAAAATGGGCCAGCATTCACAGGATCAGCGTTAATGCTAAGAGGGGGGCAGGGATGTCCCCTGGGTGTCACTATAGTTTGCTACACCACCTTCCTTTTAAAGCTTCCAGTCTGTTATTCTAACTCAATCAGCATGACAGAGTGATCTCTGCCATTGTCCCCATCAACATTCTCACCTGTGTTAATGAGAGAATCACTGACCTGATGTCAGCTGATCCTTTTGTGGCAGGGCTGAAATACATTGGAAATGTTGTTTTTGGGATAAAGTTCATTGTCTTGGCACAGAGGGACTTTGAAATTATTCGCAATTCATGATCACTCTTCATGACATTCTGGAGTATATGCAAATTCACATCATAAAGACTGAGCCAGCAGACTTTGTGAAAAATAATATTTGTGTCATTCCCAAAACCTTTGACCATGACTGTAGTCTGGGTGGGATTAAGAAAGTACCATCTGGTATAGACTTTGTATGTATTTTCATTTAATACCACATTGATTTAAGCTTTGGCTACTCTGTGTCTTTAGTTTCTAAAGTAATGTTCAATTCTCATTCCCATAGGGTTTCGTGTGGCTCAGGCAATTGGAGTTCATTCCATAAACCAGTATTGTATAGAGTGAAAATTGCTCCTTTATGGTTTAATGAGTACATAATTATGCACTCAAACTGGCAAACTGACTACAGTTTCTCTGTTTAGTTGATTTAATCTTGGTTTGGATAAAGCTTTTAATTTGGAGAAACTGGAAAAGGATAGTTTGCGTGAATCTGTATTTTTCCTGCAAAGCAGGTCCGTGCAAAAGCTGTTACATGCCAGGGCTTCGGTCCTGCTACCCAAAGCCCAGCACACTTATGCGACCACCGGCGGTTCCTCTGCTCTGCTCTGGCTGGCCGCCATTCTCCACTGCGGGTCTGCGCATGTGCAAAACCGATTCCTGTTTTATCCTCTGCTTCTCATCCATTCTTTCTCAAACCAGCTTCCCCTATATAAGGCACCTTGTCCCTATGTTCTGTGTCTGTTCTTTTGGTTACCGACTATGCTGGAGCTACACATTGATCTCTGATCTCTGCTCTGCAATCTGCAGACTACTGCCCCTCCACCATTCCTGTGTTATCTACTCTGCAATCCACAGATTATTGCACCTCCACCATTCATGTGGTATCTACTCTGCAACCCGTAGATTATTGCATCTCTACAGCTCCGGTAGTATCTATTATGCAGCCCGAGGGTTATCTTATCTCTACCCTTTCAGTGGTATCCATCCTGCAACTCGCTGACCTCAGTATCCCTTGTGTTCCTCTTCTATTATATTTTTCCCACACCTGCGTAGTAGAGGCAGCTGATAACGCTGTTTTGTCAGCCTATGCTTTATGAAGTGATCACTTTGTGGTTAAAGCGCACAAGATGATGTTATTAGTTGGCTCATGGAGTTAGATCCAAGATTTCACTACTGAAAAGTGATATCAACTTTCAAGTTCAACAATTCCCATAATATTTGAGCTAGTCTGGGTAATCCCATGGGTATAGCCAGGGAAATCAGGACTACACTGTGAAATGTCAGTTGTCACTACAGGTAGTTCCCATTGTACAAATAACAAATAAAGCTCTAATACAGCTTTCTTTAGCTATTTCCATGGTCTACTAGGGTTCAGAGTCAGAATCCTATGCATTTCATGCTGTAGTGGTTGTTTGCATAGTTTAGAATGTATAATCTCATGTTATCTATTACTTCATACTACTCTATTTTAATTTCGAATTCAATACCAGATGCCTCCACCCTACATAAATGTTCCATTAACTCACAGTCAGAGCTGATTCATTGTGGCATATTCCCTAGTCTAGGCTGAAGTTCTGCGAGTTTATAATTGACCTGAATCGGTTACCTAATGGCAGACTGCTCCTGTGTCCCCTATAAGATTGTAGTATTTATGAAAACTGGTTCTATTTCCCATAGCAAACAATTTGATGTTTGCTTTATTTTTCTAAACCGCCCTGAGAGCTGACAGTTTGAATCTGGTTGCTGTGGATTATAGCACCCTTTTCCTGTGTACTAGTTTTCATAAATATCCCACATATGTCTTTAGAGAAAATGATAATAGGCGCCCAAATGTAAAGTATCGTCAAGAAAGGTTTATATATGTGAATTGTGGAAATATGTGAGTAGCCTTGTAACAAATATATAAATAGAAAGGATTATCTGTGTTACTCCTGAGGTCCAAGAGGTTCCTCCAAAAGGAATAGTAGATGAATAGAATCTAGATATGTAGGTTAATTTAGAAACTATATGAAAGCTTATTTATACATATTGTGGTAACGAGTCCAAAGGTAGCTGGATAAGATGGAAACTCAGTATCCTAGGGGTATATTTTCTAAACTGCGGGTTTGAAAAAGTGGAGATGTTGCCCATAGCAACCAATCAGATTCCAGCTGTCATTTTGTAGAATGCACTCAACATATGACAACTAGAATGGTTGCTATAGGCAACATCTCCACTTTTTCAAACCCGCAGTTTAGTAAATGTACCCCCTAGTGTCCTTTCTGCCTTGGATGGACAACGAAATGAAACAGACCACTGTCCAAAGGCCGATATGCAGATCTTGAAACCCTATACAAGTTTTATCATAGATTTCTTTAGGGGTGTTGATCCCTACTCCTATAAAATCCTGGTAGATTTTATAGGAGTAGGTTTTGTGCAGCGGGTTCTAAATCCTGCTAAACATGCGATCTGGGGTACTTCCAGTTTAAGAGTTTTCTTTTTAGCAAGTTTTTTAGATTTTTAACAAGATGTATAAACCAATTAAAAGGACTACAACAGAATATAAATAAATTCTCATAAAATACAGACAATCAGTACACAAATTCCAATTTAACAAGAGATGGAGAATAAAGTTTAAGAGTTTAACTAAAATGCCATGTATAGAGAATAATAGGAAATAAGTACACATGTACTCCCCTTAGGACTTCCAGTATAAAGCTTTATTTAACTGCAGATTCCCAAAACACAGTTCAAAAAATGACTCACAAGTTCTGGCTTATTTAAAAATAGTATAAACTACGATAAATACAGCTCTTAGTTCGCTGGTGCCTTGCATTATGAGATAAAGCAATAAAATCTAGAAACGTAAGGAGAGTGTTATACTATTAATATTTTATGTATCTTTCTCTATGTGACGTGTGTGCGGTCTCAGTCCTTATGCCTTCCAACATGGAATGCAGGGCTTCCTGTTCCAATGAACAGTAGTCCGATAACCCACAATGTGTTTTGACGCAATAAGTTTCCTCTCTGAGATAGGCATGATTTCCTCAGGTGAGTATGGTGTATGCATAACCCATTCTGTTATAAATAGATACTAGAGGTTGATATTACCAGATTGTCCTTCCTATGGTATATATATATATATATATATATATATATATATATATATATATATATATATATATATATATTTTGGCAAGAGCCTGATACTGCAGAAGCACACGCGAACAACAACTTCCTTTTTATGGTGCTTTATTGTCAGGATGGTAAATGTTTGACACCGTATACTTGTACAGCAATCATGGAGACCCTAAACACTAGCTATACATAGTCCAACTCTCTCTCAGGACCAGCCAGCTCACCCAGCATTGGTCTCTCTGAACAAATGAAACAAACAAGCTCTTATACATGATGCTCCTCCCCCAGCCTTAGCTTGATGGACAGGTGACACACCCACCTTCTCTTTAAAAGAAAACACCCATCACTGCCTCTGTTTGCACAACCAGACACGCCCTGTCTGTTTGCTGAAAGGAAGGATTTCAGATCATGTAAGTTTAACCAAATTTAAACTATTGCTTTTCATACATAAGTCTTCACTCTAGGTGCATTACTGCACAAATGTTTTACTCTACTTCCCTGCTTTCTCTGTATATTGCCAGCTAAATGCCTCCTTTTGTTACATATCCCTCCTCCTAGCGTCTCCAAGTCGGGGCACGCGGACTTCGCGAGGAGCGCATATTTTCGTGACAATGCATCTGCATTCTTGTGCAGAATCCCAGGTCTATGTTCTACTGAGAACTTGAAAGGTTGTAGTGCCAAGAACCAGCGGGTTACCTTGGCATTTACCTCCCGGTTGCTCTGCATCCAGCTCAATGGTGCATGGTCTGTTATTAAGGTGAACTCTCTGCCTAGGAGATAATAGCGCAGAGCTTCTGTAGCCCATTTTATGGCGAGACATTCTTTCTCCACAGTGGCATATTTTTGTTCCCTTGGAAGCAACTTACGACTTAGGCACAGGACAGGATTTTCTACTCCATTCTTCTCCTGTGACAAGACTGCACCTAAACCAACACCAGAAGCATCAGTTTGGAGGAAGAACCTCTGGGTAAAAACCGGTGTTTGTAGAACTGGGGAGGAACAAAGAGCTAACCAAAGATCAGACCAGGCGGTTTCTGCAGAATCAGACCAGGTTAATCTATCTGGACAACTTTTTTTTAACATGTCCGGAAGTGGAGCAGCTCTAGTGGCGAAGTGGCTTACAAACCGTCTGTAGTAACCTACTAAGCCTAAAAAGGTTCTTAACTGTGACTTTTTTTCTGGTCTTGCCCAATTTTTGACTGCCTCCACTTTGTCTAGCTGGGGTTTTACATGCCCTCGACCAACAATGTACCCCAGTTATTTGGCTTCTCTCATGGCTATGGCACATTTCTCTGTGTTAGCTGTTAACCCTGCTGACCTTAATGAAGCTAAGACCGCCTCAACTTTGGCTAAATGTGATCCCCAGTCTGGGGTATAAATCACTATATCGTCCAAGTAAGCGGCTGCATAAGCTGTGTGAGGTCGTAGCAATTTATTCATGGCCCTTTGGAAGGTGGCAGGTGCCCCATGCAACCCAAAGGGTAGGACTTTATATTGATAGAGACCATCAGGGGTGGAAAATGCAGTCTTTGGCTTGGCCGTGGAAGTCAGGGGAACTTGCCAATAACCCTTTGTTAGATCAAGGGTTGTTAAATAATTGCTACCAGCAATATTTTCCACTAGTTCATCCACACGTGGCATCGGATAGGCATCAAACTGCGACATACTGTTTAGGCGCCTAAAGTCATTGCAGAACCTAATTGTCCCATTGGGTTTCGGGACAAGCACAATGGGACTATTACATTCACTAGTGGACTCTTCAATCACATCTAACTGGAGCATCTTCTCGACCTCCTTTCTCACGTCCACCCGTCTGGCTTCTGGAATACGATACGGCTTCTGCTTTACAATGACTCCTGGCACAGTGACAATGTCGTGTTCGATTAAGGTAGTTTCCCAGGAATGGAAGAGAAGACATCCCTGTTCCGACGAACCATTTCTTCAGTCTGTTGTCTCTGCTGAATGGACAAAGCTGGCTCTATGGGCAATTCAGACTTTTCAATGGCAGTACTCACTATCTGAGGAGAGGTTTCCTCATCATGCCAAGGTTTAAGGAGGTTGACATGATATATTTGCTCCTCCCTTCTCCTACCTAATTGGCAGACTCTGTAATTGACAAGACCGACAGCCTCTAGAACTTCATATGGACCCTGCCAGTGGGCAAAAAGTTTGCTTTCCTGGGTGGGAACCAGGACTAGGACCCTGTCCCCAGGCTTGAAAGATCGAACAACAGCACTTTTATCATAACTTTTCTCTGTCGTTCCTGAGCCTCTTTAACATGTTGCTGCACAATGGGCCCTATCTTTCCTAGCCTCTCATACATTTGTGACACAAATTGTACCAGATTTGGCTCCCTGGGACCTTGCTGCTCCCACCCTTCTTTTAACATATCCAAGATACCCCTGGGCTGTCTCCCAAACAATAACTCAAAGGGACTAAACCCTGTTGAAGCTTGAGGTACCTCACGGATGGCAAACATCAAATAGGGAATAAGAGTGTCCCAATCTTTTTCTCTTGAGCCACTGCTTTCCTGAGCATGTGCTTTAATGTGCGGTTAAAGCGTTCCACCAAGCCATCTGTTTGTGGATGGTATACAGACGTGTGAATCGCCGTAACCCCTAGCAACTGGCACATGTCCTTCATCAGTTTAGACATGAAAGGAGTACCCTGATCTGTGAGAATTTCTTTGGGTATTCTCAATCGTGTAAACATCAATACAAGTTCCTTAGCTATGGTGCTGGACTTTATGTATCGTAGGGGAACTGCCTCTGGATATCTGGTTGCATAGTCAAGCACCACTAGTATATATTGGCGCCCACGTGCAGATTTTTCCAGTGGCCCCACAAGGTCCATAGCTATCCGTTCAAAGGGAACTTGTACTATTGGTATCGGAATGAGAGGTGCCCTGTACATGGGTCTGGGACAGGTTCTCTGACAAATGGGACAGGACCGGCAATACTTTTTCACTGCCATGTGTACACCGGGCCAGTAAAACCTAAGCAGAACTCGTTCCTGTGTTTTATCCTCCCCTAGGTGTCCCCCACAGACATGTGTATGTGCTGCTTTTAACACTAGGGTTACATGGACCTGAGGAACCATTAATTGTTCTACTTTATCCCCCTGTACAGTAGCAACTCTATACAGGAAATTATTTTTAACAATAAAATATGGTATACCTTCTGCAGGCTGGGCGGCTTTCGCTACCCCATTTACCTCAGTCACACTTTTAAAGGCATGTTCCAAAGTGGCATCATTAAGTTGGTCTCGAGCAAAGTCCTGCAGAGGAAACAAAATTGGTATTGCGGACCAGTCCGTATCCTCACTGACAGGCTGGGTGGGCTCATCTGCGACATCACCGACCAATGCTAGTTTGGACTGTCCATGTTTCCCTGCAGGTGGATGCTTTTGTGGAACTCCTGCTATGACTCCCAGGACGGCATTCCGGTTTGGCGGTTCCCAAAGATCGATGTCCAGATGCTGTGGATTCTTAGTCGGTTCCTTTAAGACTAGGGATGTGCACCGGCGACTTTTGAGGTCTCGTGTTTTGTGTTTTGGATCCGGATTTTCGTTATTTTTGAGGTTCGGATTTGTCTCGCAAAACACTTGACGAAAGGTCTCGGTTCGGATTTAAGGTATTGGATTCGGATTTTTTTTGAAAAAAACATAAAAAGTTTAAAAATCAAGTTTTTGGGCTTATTTTCACTCCTAGGCTATTATTAACCTCAATAACATTCAATAACAAGCATTTCCACTAATTTACAGTGTATTCTGAACACCTCACAATATAGTTATTAGTCCAAAACGTTGCAACAAGGTATCTTTCTGGACTGCGTAGAGGAGTGGGTCACCACAATATATATTAAAAACCCTGAACTTTTATGATTCGCACCAATAATTGTACCTGGACTGCGTAGAGGAGTGGGTCACCACAATATATTAAAAACCCTGAACTTTTATGAATCGCACCAATAAATGTACCTGGACTGCGTAGAGGAGTGGGTCACCACAATATATATAATAAGAAAACCATCAACTGGTTTGATTCGCACCAATAAATGTACCTGGACTGCGTAGAGGAGTGGGTCACCACAATATATTAAAAACCCTGAACTTTTATGAATCGCACCAATAAATGTACCTGGACTGCGTAGAGGAGTGGGTCACCACAATATATATAATAAGAAAACCATCAACTTGTTTGATTCGCACCAATAAATGTACCTGGACTGCGTAGAGGAGTGGGTCACCACAATATCTTAAAAACCCTGAACTTTTATGAATCGCACCAATAAATGTACCTGGACTGCGTAGAGGAGTGGGTCACCACAATATATATAATAAGAAAACCATCAACTTGTTTGATTCGCACCAATAAATGTACCTGGACTGCGTAGAGGAGTGGGTCACCACAATATATTAAAAACCCTGAACTTTTATGAATCGCACCAATAAATGTACCTGGACTGCGTAGAGGAGTGGGTCACCACAATATATATAATAAGAAAACCATCAACTGGTTTGATTCGCACCAATAAATGTACCTGGACTGCGTAGAGGAGTGGGCACTGGGCACCACAATAAAATATATAAAAAACCTTCAACAGGTCTGCATTACACTACACATACGGCTGCTCCTCCATCCTCTCCATCATATACATGTTGGAGTTTTAGCATGTGACAACCTCTTGTTTTTGATAATGTCAGTGCATTTTGAATATTTTTCAATTTGCCCCACACCACTGAATGTACTTTATCTATGATACGCATCTATCTATCTTGACTGCGTAGTGTGGTGGCCCCGGTACACAATTTGGTACCGGGGCCACAATAAAATAAATACACCCTCCACGTGTCAGAATTCCACCAAACAAGTATCTGGACTGCGTAGTGGGGTGGCCCCGGTACCCAACTTGATACCGGGGCCACAATAAAATAAATACACCCTCCACGTGTCAGAATTCCACCAAACAAGTATCTGGACTGCGTAGTGGGGTGGCCCCGGTACCCAACTTGATACCGGGGCCACAATAAAATAAATACACCCTCCACGTGTCAGAATTCCACCAAACAAGTATCTGGACTGCGTAGTGGGGTGGCCCCGGTACCCAACTTGATACCGGGGCCACAATAAAATAAATACACCCTCCACGTGTCAGAATTCCACCAAACAAGTATCTGGACTGCGTAGTGGGGTGGCCCCGGTACCCAACTTGATACCGGGGCCACAATAAAATAAATACACCCTCCACGTGTCAGAATTCCACCAAACAAGTATCTGGACTGCGTAGTGGGGTGGCCCCGGTACCCAACTTGATACCGGGGCCACAATAAAATAAATACACCCTCCACGTGTCAGAATTCCACCAAACAAGTATCTGGACTGCGTAGTGGGGTGGCCCCGGTACCCAACTTGATACCGGGGCCACAATACCTCCTCCAAACATGCTACAGACAATTCGTCATTGAGATCCCATTAAGTATGTTAAAGACAGACAGGGTCCAAGTGTTATTAGTTGACTTTGTAAAGAAAAAAACTGTCCCTGTTGCACATAGTCGTGCAATGAAGACTTACTTTTTCATTTAAAGGCACGATCTTTCAAGTGTAGTGTTTGTAAGTCTAAGTCATATTATACTTTTGGTAAAATTGGTTTTTTTGGTTCCTCTTTATGGTAATTAATTAGTAATAGAATTAAAGTAGGAAATAGAATTAAATAGAATTAAAGTAGGAAATAGAGTGGTATAGAGTTGTAGTGTGGTATAGATAGAGTGGTCCACACAATATAATAATAAAACCCTCAACTGGTCTGAATTCCACCAAACAAGTATCTTGACTGCGTAGTGTGGTGGCCCCGGTACACAATTTGGTACCGAGGCCACAATATAATTAAAAAACCCTCCACGTGTCGGAATTCCACCAAACAAGTATCTGGACTGCATAGTGGGGTGGCCCCGGTACCCAATTTGATACCGGGGCCACAATACCTCCTCAAAACATGCTCCAGACAATTCGTCATTGACAGACCCCAGACAGACAGGGTCGTAGTGTTACTGTTTGACTTTGTAAACCCAAAAAAATGTCCCTGTTGCACTTGCACATAGTCGTGCAATCAAGACTGACTTTTTCATTTAAAGGCACGATCTTTCAAGTGTCAGAAAGAGAGAGAAGACACAGGAGAGGAGAGTTGTAGCTGGGGACCTGGGGTGGAAGCTCCCAGGCTCCCCCAGCATTGCCTGGAAGTCTGAGCGTGGTGACTGAGCCAGGGCAAGGAATGTGTGCCCTGGATGAGGGGGAGAACTCCATGCCACTATAGTGAACCCAAGAGAGAGGGGGACACTGCACATGGAAGAGGCCCTGGAGTGAGGGCTGCTACAAGAGGCATGGTAGCTGTAGTGTCAGATCCTGAGGCTGAGAGTACACAGAGTGACGTGTCAGAGCACAGGAGACATTATCCCCGCAGAGGAGGGATGAGCTGCAGTTGAGAGGTCTGCTGTTGAAATAGGACATGCACACTTTAACAAACCAATCATTTCAGCGACAGGGCCTACCAAACAACTTTGACTGAAATGATTGGTTTGTTTGGGCCCCCACACCAAAAAAGCTATTCATCTCTCCCTGTACAGACTAAACAGGCTCTACTGAGGCAAGATGTCGTCCTCATCCTCAACCTCTGATTCCTCTCCCCCTACAGTGTCTACTTCCTCCTCATCACACATTATCAATTCGTCCCCGCTGGACTCCACAACCACAGGTCCCTCTGTAGTATCTGGAGGGCAGTGCTGTACTTCATTGAGGAATTGATTATTCATTTTTATAAACATCATTTTTTCAACGTTGTGAGGAAGCAACCTCCTTCGCCGCTCACTGACCAGGTTCCCCGCTGCACTAAAAACTCTTTCCGAGTACACACTGGAGGGGGGACAACTCAGGTAAAATAGAGCCAGTTTGTACAGGGGCTTCCAAACTGCCTTTTTTTCCTGCCAGTAACAATATGGACTGTCTGACATGTCTACTTGGATGGTGTCAGCAAAGTAATCATCCACAATTTTTTCTATTGTGACAGCATCCAATGCAGCGAGAGTAGACATGTCTGCAATGGTTGGCAGGTCCTTCAGTCCGGACCAGATGTTATCAGCATCCCCGCCAGTGCCTCTTTTGGGAAAACTGAGCTTTTTCCTCGCAGCCATAGATGTGGAAGAAAATGAGGGTGGAGCTGTTGGCATGTCACGGTCCTCTTCAGAGGACAATCTCCTGACCAGCAGGTCTTTGCACCGCTGTAGATTTGTGTCCGCCGGAAACAGAGACACAACATACGCTTTAAACCGAGGATCGAGCACGGTGGCCAGAATGTATTCCTCTGACTTTAAAAGAGTGACCACCCTCGGATCCTGGCAAAGCGTACGAAGGGCTACATCCACAAGAGCTACATGCTTGCTGTAATCGCAATGGCTTACCAGCTCCTCCCTCACTTTCTCCAGCTGCTTCTGCAACAGCCTGATCAGGGGAATGACCTGACTCAAGCTGGCAGTGTCGGAACTGACTTCTCGTGTGGCAAGTTCAAATGGCTGCAGAACCTTGCACAACACGGAAATCAGTCTCCACTGCGCTTGACTCAGGCGCATCCCCACTCCTTTGCCTATGTCGTAGGTGGCTGTGTAGGCCTGAATGGCCTTTTGCTGCTCCTCCATCCTCTGCAGCATATAGAGGGTGGAGTTCCAGCGCGTCACAACCTCTTGTTTGAGGTGATGGCAGGGCAGGTTCAAGCTTTTCTGATGTGCCTCTAGTCTGCGGTAGGCACTGGCTGAATGCCGAAAGTGTCCAGCAATTTTGCGGGCCACCGCAAGCATCTCCTGCACACCCCTGTCACTCTTGAGGTAATGCTGCACCACCAAATTAATGGTGTGGGCAAAACATGGGACGTGCTGGAAATTGCCCATATTTAATGCCCGCACAATGTTACTGGCATTGTCTGACACCACAAATCCCCATGAGAGTCTAAGTGGGGTAAGCCACTGGGAGATAATTTCCCTCATTTTCTCTAATATGTTGGCAGCGTTGTGCCTCTTATTAAAGCCTGTAATGCACAATGTTGCCTGCCTTTGCATGAGCAGCCATTTTGTAGATGCTGCTACTGATGCAGCTGTTGCTGTTGCTGCGGAAGGGGATGCATCTACCCAGTGGGCTGTCACAGTCATATAGTCCTTCGTTTGCCCAGAACCACTTGTCCACATGTCCGTGGTTAAGTGGACAGTGGGTACAACCGCATTTTTAAGAGCACTGAGGACACTTGATCGTACTTCTCTGTACATTTTTGGTATCGCCTGCCTAGTGAAGTGGAATCTCGAGGGGATTTGGTACCGGGGACACAATACCTCCATCAACCCTCTAAATCCCACTCCACTGATGGCGGACACCGGGCGCACGTCTAACACCAACATTGCAGTTACAGCCGCAGTTATACGCTTTGCAATAGGGTGACTACTATCGTATTTGGTGGTCATGGCAAACGACTGTTGGACGGTCAATTGTTTGGTGAAAGACTTAGCGGTCTTACGACTTCCCCTCTGGGAAGATGACCGACTAACAGCAGCAACAGCAGCAGTGGCAGTAGTAGGCGTACCGCTGCAGGATTCCTCGGATGAATCCCGTATTGAGGAGGACTCAGTCTGGCTGGTGACTTGGGCTGCAGGACTGAATCTGATGGAGATTGTGGAGGAAGTTGACGAGGAGGGTGTTGCTGGTGTGTATCCAACTGGACCACGGGATTTAGGTGTCCCTGTACCGATGAGGGTCCTAGCCCCAGTTCCTGAACTAACCACTGAACTATGAAGGTTATTCAGGTGACGTATAAGGGAGGATGTTCCTAGGTGGGCAAGATCCTTACCCCTGCTTATTTGAGCTTTACATAAGCTACATATTGCCATACATTGGTTGTCTGGATTTGGATAAAAATAACTCCAGACCGAAGAGGTGCATTTTTGGGTCTTCTGACCAGGCATGACGATGGGCTTTTTCATCCCATGGACATCAGCTGTTTCCCCCCCTGGTGCCTCATTTACAATAACCACATCACCATCCTCATCATCAAGTTCCTCCACAGCGCCAGCTACATCATCAATAGCCTCCTCCCGAGCCACCTCTTCCCGTACAGTGATGGGAAGGTCAGGCTTGACAACCACCAACACGCTTGGACTCGCCTTGGGGATTTGTGATAATTTCTCTTTAGAAGGCAGAGTTGTTTGCTGTTTTGTTGCTGACAGCATAACTCTCTTCAATTTTTTGTAGGGGGGGGGAGGAGGAGGAGGGCTAAGATCCGTGGGTGAAGCTGAACCACTAGTCATGAACACGGGCCAGGGCCTAAGCCGTTCCTTGCCACTCCGTGTCGTAAATGGCATATTGGCAACTTTACGTTTCTCCTCAGATGATTTTAAGTTTCTCTTTTTGCTACTTTTTCTTAACTTGGGCTTTTTGGATTTTACATGCCCGGTACTACGAGATTGGGCATCGGGCTTGGAAGACGACGTTGATGGCATTTCATCGTCTATGTCATGACTAGTGGCAGCAGCTTCAGCATTAGGAGGAAGTGGGTCTTGATCTTTCCCTACTTTATCCTCCAAATTTTTGGTCTCCATTATATGTAGCACAAGATACTGCAGAATGTGTGAACTTGGTAATATTGCAGTACCAATGGACTTATAATGCTGGATTGGTTTTGCAAATTTGGTTATAATTATTATATATATTTTTTTTTTTTTAAATTTTTTATTTTTTTTTACTTTTTTTTTATTTTTTACAAACTTGGGAATAATGGGGAAATAACTATGCCCTTAGAAGCACAGAGCACAGGACACAGCACCACTGGACTGAACAGGACACGGCACAGGACCCAGCAGCACTACGGAACTCAGCAGGACAGAGCACAGGACACAGCACCACTGGACTGATACTGCAGAATGTGTAAACTTTGTAATATTGCAGTACCACTGGACTTTTACTGCTGAATGTGTGAACTTGGTAATATTGCAGTACCAATGGACTTATAATGCTGGATTGGTTTTGCAAATTTGGTTATAATTATTATATATATTTTTTTTTTTTTTAATTTTTTATTTTTTTTTACTTTTTTTTTATTTTTTACAAACTTGGGAATAATGGGGAAATAACTATGCCCTTAGAAGCACAGAGCACAGGACACAGCACCACTGGACTGAACAGGACACGGCACAGGACCCAGCAGCACTACGGAACTCAGCAGGACAGAGCACAGGACACAGCACCACTGGACTGATACTGCAGAATGTGTAAACTTTGTAATATTGCAGTACCACTGGACTTTTACTGCTGAATGTGTGAACTTGGTAATATTGCAGTACCAATGGACTTATAATGCTGGATTGGTTTTGCAAATTTGGTTATAATTATTATATATTTTTTTTTTTTTTTAATTTTTTTATTTTTTTTTACTTTTTTTTTATTTTTTACAAACTTGGGAATAATGGGGAAATAACTATGCCCTTAGAAGCACAGAGCACAGGACACAGCACCACTGGACTGAACAGGACACGGCACAGGACCCAGCAGCACTACGGAACTCAGCAGGACAGAGCACAGGACACAGCACCACTGGACTGATACTGCAGAATGTGTAAACTTTGTAATATTGCAGTACCACTGGACTTTTACTGCTGAATGTGTGAACTTGGTAATATTGCAGTACCAATGGGCTTATACTGCAGGATTGGTTGTGAAAATTTTGTGGTAATTAAAAAATATTAAAGTAGTTTTTGGTATTTTATAAAAAAAACTTTTTTTTATTTTTTTAAACACAGGGGAATATTGGGGAAATAACTATGCCCTTAGAAGCACAGAGCACAGGACACAGCACCACTGGACTGAACAGGACACAGCACAGGACCCAGCAGCACCACTGACCTCAGAAGGACAGAGCACAGCACACAGCACCACTGGACTGATACTGCAGAACACAGCACAGCACAGCACAGCACAGCACTAAACAGCACAGCACTAAACAGCACAGAACTAAACAGCACAGAACTAAACAGCACAGAGGACCACCTAACACACCCTCCCTCTACCCTGATCAATGCCCGAGTGAAGATGGCGGCGACTAGCGGGGAATTTATAGGATCCGAGTATCGCGAGATCCGACAACGGGATTATGAGTCAGAGCCTCAGTTTCACTTTTGAATTTGGCGCCAATACCCGGATCTGTCTCGGATCCGACTCGGATCCGCAACGTTCGGGTGGGCTCGGATTTCAGAAATCCGAGCGCGCTCATCCCTATTTAAGACCGGGCTTCCGACCGTTGCATCAGTTGCCGGCATGTCCGGTAGGATCCGCTCACCGAGGACATCATTAAACAGTGGGAAGTCTCCCCCCAAAATGAGTGGATATGGGAGTTTAGGTGCTATGGCAGCTACCACCATAACAGTTTTGTCTTTGAGTGTGACTGGTAGTATTGTTCTTTCATACTCCTCTGTCGCGCCATGTACGCAAAGAACCTTCACTTTGGGCAACCGAGAAGTTATGGTTTCAGGTAAGGCAGAGCTGGAA